>NC_142038.1:73015909-73188409 GCF_982192425.1 Myodes glareolus
CCTCCTAGCTATGCCCAGAAAGTTGACCGCCCTAGTCCCTGCTCCTCTCTGCTGCCCCTTCGGTTTTCGGGGAAGGGGTGCCGCTCGGTGTAGTCCCGTAGCAAAGGAAGTTTGCGGGTGTGTGTGAAGGGAATTGGGGAGCACTAGTTGGTTGAGGCGGCCGGATTGGGGGTTCGGGGGGCACTGAAGTTATCGATCCGGGTGGCTGTGTTGGAATGTGGCGAACAGAGTCACGTGGCGGCCACCTCCTCCTCCTTTTCCTCCTCCTCTACCACCTTCCCCAGCCTCCTCCGGGGGAAATCGGGGAGCCCGGAGGTCCGGCTCTCTGAGGCCCAGAGCTGTGGCGCGTGTAGATCAGAGGAGGTGCGGGCAGACGGGGCGGTAGATCCGGCGGGGCCCAAGGGCCGACAGCTGATGACGGCCGAGGCCTCTGCGACCCTGGTGGTGAAGGACAAAGGGCGGCTTCTTGTGCAGCCGGAGCCCGCGGGGTCCCGCCGAGGTCTGCGCCCCGCCCTCTGGTCCCCGGCAGTGCAGCATCCTCTTCCTTCTCTGCTGCTGGTGTTGGTGGTGGCTCAGGGTGGCCAGGGTTCCTGCCACCAGCTCTTACAACTCTGCAGTCAGCAAAGGGTGATGGTGGGGGACAGACTCGTGCACCCCCGAGACCCGGGTTCCTTGGCCGATGAGTATTTATGAACTCGATTTTGAGAGTCCTCACCGCACACACAAAGCCCTTTCTTCTGGGAAGGGACAGCGTTGGGGGGGGGGGGCGGCATTACACACTGGAATGCTTGCTTCTTTCTTCTTCCTTCCTCCTCTGCCTCCTTTTTCTTCGTTTCTTTTTTTCTGAAGTGCAAAACTTTTACTTTAAAAACGAGGTGAATCAATGACATGTACTTGACACAGTCTAGGGACTGTTTTACATTTGTGGGACATATATTGTCTACAAAAACCTAGATCCAGGGTGTAAAGAATTTCCAAGTCTGGATGGCAGAAAGTGGTCGCTGGGGCATGCGTGGGTGTCAGGGTAACTGTGGACCACTGTTGCTCAGAGGGATCTTGCCCGTAGTCTCCATTTCTTAAACGTGACGGTGGAGAACTAAGTACCCGGCTGACCTAGTCTTGTTACCTGGGAAAGGAGAACTTTGCGGTTTGAAGAGTGGAGCGGCACACAGTACCAGCCCCTGCTTGAAGGCTTCTGAAAACTCGTGCAGGAATTAGGAAGGCTTTTATCTTAAAAAGTTTTTTAAAGTTTGCACAATTGGTCGTTTTGCCCACCCACAACTGCTAAGTGTTTGGGTTCACCTGCCTCCGGAATGACTAGGAGTGAAAGTTTTGTTGATGGTGAATGCATGCCTTCCCCTGCCTCTAGAAAGGGTTTCTTTTACATGGAAGGTTTGATAGGCCATAGAGTGAAGCTGTGTTTTCCAGGAAATCTTGGCTCAGTTGAACTGTAAAATACCTGGAAAAGGGACCTGTGTATTTTTTTTTTTTTGCATTAATGAGGAAGAAAATGTTCAGGAAGGAGAAAAGAAGAGGTGTTATTCTTTTGTTTTATTGGTATGATGCAAAAATCCCGATCCAATATCTTCACTAAAACACAGCCTCTGGGCTTCAGCTGCCAAGTGGTAACAAATATCTATATTTAAATCAGAGATTTAGTGTGTGTGTGTGTGTGTGTGTGTGTGTGTGTGTGTGTGTGTGTGGTGTACCAACAGCCGTGATCTCCCCATCAGCTGCTTGGAGGCCTCCTAGAAGAGGCACTGGCCTCAGGTGGGCTGGCTGTGCTTTCTGGGTGAGAAGCTGAAGACAGGAATAAAAATAACACAAATCTCGTTGAAGATCAGGCTTGTTTTTCTTCAGGGTGTGCATTTGCCTGAAAAAATTACATATTTACAAGGGCCGTGTCAAATGGGGGACTGTGATATGAAGAGTGTTTGGAAGAACAAGAATGGTATTCTGGATGGCATTTGCTAAGTAACTGCTGCTTTCTTCATGATCTTGGTTCCCCTCTGTCTTCCTGGAAGGATGTCTTTATTTTTCAAAGTATGTTTTAAGAGTGTTCTGAGTCCAATATGTTGTTGAGCAGCAGGTCACTCTTGGATCCCTGAAAAGCCAGCGAGGAGGGATTTTTTTCTTGAGAGATAATCTGGTATTTGTAATAGGAAGCCGTGAACCGTCTTTTGCTGTAAGCAAGGTTGGGAGCTGGGGCAGTGGTGATTTGAGTGCTCTCACATATGAAGAGCTGACTGGCAACTTTACCATTAAGAAAGATGGGTTCAGATTTTAACAGATGAGGCACAGTACAGCAGAAATGTAGATTCTCTGAAAATCTGTTTGAAAAAAATATTAGAGACCATGAAAAACACTAAATCCTCAAAACTCCAAAGTTCTGCATTCAGTTTCCAACATGTCTATTATTTCTTTAACAAACATCATTTAAAAGATAATTCTGCGAAGGCTGTCACTTTTCATATTATTTCCAACTTGTGCCCCGGGAGAGAAGTTTCCATTAGGCAGGTAAAAGCATTTAAACAAAATAACGGTTAGTTTGAAATTCTTATTTCTAACCAAATGCTTGAAATGTGGGTTCCCAGGAAATTTCTCTTATCAGATGCACTTATTTTAGAGAATTCTTACAGTTTGGGAACTTTGAGTGGGTAATTATGCCTACTTGAAAATGATGCAATGCCTTTTTAATAGCAAACTTTGGGGGTGATTACTTAATTAGCCCACCTCAGTAGGTTTCCTGTTTCTGGCTATAGGGAAAGCAAACCTTGCTGGAGTCACCTATTGCATTTAAAGTACATTAAAACTGTTTAGCGCCCCAGATACTAATTTCTATTTACAAATCCCATGAAATGCGTTGTGAAACATGGAACCACCTTACCTTCCAGACACTAAGAACCCTAGCAGCCAAATCGGTCTGCCATCTATAAATCCAAAGATCTTACTCTGTGTTTACACTGCATCTTTGGAGTGACCCCTTTTGACTAATGACAAAGGGAAGAAAAGCCCAGTATTTAGGGAATGAATGGCCAGACAGTTAAGTGAGCCCCTCCCTCCCATTTTGCTTTCTGTATTATTTAGACATTTTTGCCATCCCTGAGAACAGTCGATGCTAAGATTACCTGACTCAGAATAGTTTGCTGTCAGCTTAGTTTTAGAGCCAGCAAATCAGATGTATCTAATTGGTCAATTGTGACCTATTTCTATTTTTCTTGCTGGCTCTTTATTCTATTTCTTGTGGCGCTTGTTTGATGGAATTTTCTCAGCCATTTCACCTGATAACATTTTTTTTAAAGTTGATTCCAAAAAGCACAGTTAGAAGGAAAAATTGGTCTATTGCATAAAGGTGTGAGATACTCAATGAGAGCCAAGTTATAAAGCTGGGAAGGAGAGAGGGGAGCACTTAGTCATTTAAATGGCCAAGTTAAACAACACAAGACACAGCCAGGCTATCTGGACCCTCAGGTGTTCATAAATTCATACCAGGGACCTCCAGAGAGGGATGGCGGGAGCCAGGGAGGAAGAGAGCCCCCGAAGTGCCTTGTTTAACGTGGCTGTGCCCCGATGCTGACCTTTGTAACTTGGCACACTCTGAACTTGCCGTCTCCCTTTACTGTCTTTGGTACTTATAACTGAGTTCTCTTTAAGGAGGAGCCATTTCTTTAGAAATATAATGAAGTGGCAAAAACTCAGCTCACAGTTTAAAGAAGAAATAGAAATGAGAGAAGCTGAAAGAAAAGACAGTATATTTTAAGTTCCAGGCCTTGGGAGTGTCAGAAAAACCTATGCATTTTATGGTTTTCTCTAATGGAAACACTGTAAACATTGCAGATGTAAAGAAGTCATGACTGGGAATTTTCTTGACCCAAAATTTAATAGCAATATTACCCTCCCCCCAAGTTTTTCATGTGTTTTCTTTTCTCAGTTCTTTACACACACACACACACACACACACACACACACACACACACACACTGGTAGAAAGGTAAAATACAATAGTAACGACACGTGTTTCTGGTATGTCCCACGTGTTTTCTTTCTTTAAAAACGAAAAAAAAATCCTGTATCCAGTATCAATTCAGTTTAGGTTTAGAAATGATATTTTAGAGAAGAAACAAAGAATGACCCTGGATTTTGTGTGAAAAGCATATTGTCTAAAAGGAAATATAATGCTTTGCTTTTAGTTATCACAAAAAAACAAGATCACTTTTTCCATCTTGTTAATTTTATTTGTTAACTGTGGCTCTTCTTGACAACTAGATCTTAGCCTAAAGTAAGTTTAGGAACAACTAGGATGCACAGAGATGCACATGCGTGGGTACATGTTAGGTAACTAAATCAGTAGTCCTTTCCATGATTTCTAAAGGCAAAGTACTAACTGTGTGGCATGCAGAAATTTACGCTCTCACGTTTTAGATCTGGTTGGAAACAGCCTGCCATTCAGACCCCTCTGACAGTTCACTTCTATTTATCTGTCAGTCAGTGAGTCTTTCTTCCCTCTACCACCTCTAAATTATACTGACTAGATGTTGAAGTCATTAAATTGATTATAGTCCAATCAGCAGACAATTCGAAATAAACAAAAACAGCAATTACAGTTGGCAGGGATCCTCAGAGTCAGAGTTCCAGAGCTGATGGTCCAGAGAGCCTCCTCCGGCTTGGCCTGCACCTCCTTAAAGGGAAGGCACCAGACGATCCATTCAGCCTTCTAAACAAAAACATCTGTCTGATGAATGAGCGGATTGTTGGCTTTTAGTCATCCAGCCAAGAAGAGTAAAGAAAATGGAATATTGAGCATAAAAACATACATGTAAAAATGAAATTACAAAGGGAGTTGAGATTAGCTGCTCTTATGAAGCAAGCTGTTAATAATCCCCCCTTTTTTTGGTGTTGTTACCAGAATATTCTCAGATCCTTAAATCCCTTGTAGTGCTTACTGACAGCAGTCTGACAGCGTTGAGTGAAGTTTCCAACTTTATTTTCTTTTAACTTATTTGGAGCAGGGCAAGCACTGTAGGTTGACTTTGTAGTGGTGTTTGAAACACCCTTTCCCCTTTATTTCTAAAGGAAGTTTGTTGCTGAGGGTTGGTTGGTTACTCTGATAAGTCTGGAGAAACACGGACTGCCACAAACTGAAATATGTCTTCATTACTTGTTTGAGTGTTCATTTTGATGTGGGGCTTGCTATAGGAAAAGGAGGTTTGGGTGGTGGAATACAGCAAGTCCACCCGGAGAGCAGTACAGGAATTTCTGGAAGAATTTGTTCTTCCTATTACTGTGATCTGTTAATTCATCTCACTGCTCACATGGGTGATTTAATGCTAGTTAATTTTTTTCTTACCATAGAACACATACCTTAGGTCTGTGTCTAAATGGATATGGTGTTAAGTTTGATCGTTAAGAGAGAAGATAACTGAGATTTGTGCTGTTTGCACCATGCTTTAGCAGGCTGCTGGCTTGTTCGACATGCAAATGCTGACATGAAATAGTATGTTAAAGAATGCTTTTGAATTGTGTGAAGTTTTGATACAAAAGGCAGACATTCAAAATCAACCCCCTTGCGGCGTGCTGCTCAGATGTATTTGATTGTTTCTGCATTGATTCCTGGTGTGTCAAAGGTTAAAGTTAGTTCTTTGGGGGTGGGTGTGTGGCTATGTGTGACTTTCTAATCCTGTTTCAATTAAACATGAAATATGTTGCTGTGGTTTTGTGTGGGGATTCCACGGTGTACTGACCAGGATCGTGCCTACCTTGCCCACTGTAATTGTCCGCTTTAAAATTCGTTCTGTCACAACGGCATCACAAAGCAATTAAAACTTAAAGTTAACATTAGTAAATTTAAACAGCTCTGTTACGGCATTAATCAAACAGTGGAAGGAGAGCTTTTAAAGGGTTTAAATAATTATGCAACTCTTGGTGTAAAAGCCTGACACAAGATAAATCTTTGAAAACTAAGCAGAATCATGGCTTTAAAAAAAAAACCCAACTTTAATTTCAGTCAGTGTGGGCTTTTGCGTCACATTCCACCTCTAGTGATTACACCCGTTTAGTAATTATTAGAGATGAAAGAAATTGAGGAAGATCCTGATTCTTTAAAACTCCAGGAGTTTCAGTCTTTTCAGGGCTAATGATCAAGCAGCCATCATCCAGTCACCTGGGGACCCTACCACAGCTCCAGGCAACAGGCTGATCTTGGACTAGCATGATGGCAGTACATACCGCAGTTAGCATTTCTCCTCTGGGTGTCTGATAGCAAAGGTTTATAATTTGGGCATTAGCAAAAAAAGTCAGATTCAAATATGCCTGCTTAGAAACTCCCCTAAAGAGATTTTTTTTAAAAAAATGAATGTATACATTGACAAGTTATTCTTATATGCCATGTACTTTAACAGGATAGTAAGTGCTTTGAATACTCCTGAGGCGAAAAATATGTAGTCATTCTCATTTGTACGTGGCTATATGTATGGGCATGGGTTGGCTCTAAGTCTAGTTTTTCAACTGAAGATAATTTTGTTTAGTACATGTATATCATGTACTATTTACATGTGAGCTTAAATTGCCTCAAACTAAGTACAGTCAAGGGATTGCTATTTCTATCGTAATGCAGTTTTTTTTAAGTTGCATTTTTTTGTATTGCTTATGATTTTTTTAAAGTGTGAAACCAAATGGTTTTAGACTTTCAGTTACCATAATATACTGCAGAATACACAGACACATAGTCTGCACACTGTCCGGCATACTCTCATGTCTGTATCTGTACATTTTCCATATGCTAATAACTTCTTAAGGGAAAAAAATAAACCTTTCCCAATAAGACAATAAAAGCACTTATTGTTTGAGTTCATATCACTCTTGTTTTATAAACCTTTTATTATTGGCATTTTCTGAATTTCTTATTGGTCTACTAAGGATATATCGATGTGGAGATTTATTTACCTGCGAGGGACAAAGTTCTTGTCCGTTACTGACAGTATTATATGTTAATACACCGTTCATTGTACAAAGTACAGTCAAAGGGTTGCTTTCTCTGTGGTAGTGCAGTTTCTTTTTTGAGCTACAGAGTCCGTGGATGAACTAGAAATTCATCTCTCATAGGGTTTTCATTGCCCACGATTTTTAAAAAAGTATCCTAAACACTATATTATCTTTAGACCCACTTCCCAGCCTTCTCTATACACTCTTTAGTGTCCTTGCCCTTCACAGCAGACTTCATTAAGAACAGTGAGAGTGCCTATCACTTCGGCATTTGCTAATGGTTTAGCTTGTTGTAGTTTTAGCAGATTTTTAGTGGCACTATCAGTATTTCACTATTTCTTTTATTTTTATACATTAGAAAGGGGGAAAGGTATTAAATATTCAAAAATAACATTCTACTAAGTGCTAACGAAGCTCAAGCATGGTTATTGGTGGGAAGGAAGGTGCCATCTTGGGATAGCTTGACCTTCCTGGGGAATCTGCCTTTCCTGTCTGTAACAGTGTTTCCGGCTCTCAGTGTGTATCCCAGGCAACAGTTAGTGGAAGAGGTAAGACTGTAAGCTCCAGCGAAGGCACAGAAGGGCGTCAAGTTGCCAAGTTGGATAGTAGGTTAGCGAGGGAAACTTCCGGAGTAGTGAGCTCTGATTTACTGTGTGTATGCTGGGGGACGCCATCTAAGGATTCTTCTTTAGGATTCAGATTTCCCTACCTCTTAACTTGTGCCTAGTGTTTGGTCCCAGGTACCACCCGTAATTCTGAAAATTTATGTGTCATCAAGACAAACATAAACTTGCTTTTGTGGAGTGTATAGTCAAGAAAATTAAGCTTTTAGATACTGCCCATGGCTTTTTAGTTGTTGGATGGAGGTTTTGTAAGTGGGAAGGAGAAACTTGTATAAGGTGTGTTCACGATTCTGCTGTTGCCTCAGTGGAGCAGTTGATGGGTTTCGGAGAGTGTTTGGTGAATGGCAAGTTTTGTTTTCCGCTACATTCAGGAGGTACATAGAGGCACTAAGTTAAAGATGCTAAGCACAGAGGACTTTCCCACCCCGCTTTGGCTTGATTAATGCTGTAGTTTCTTTTTCTCCTCCTGAAAGTTCCAGATAGTAGTTTTCAAAGTTAATTGTGCAATAGTGAAACTAATTACATCTCAAAAAAAATTTAAAGAGTTCATAATGCTAATTCATATGTTAATTGGAGAATTGTAGAGAATGTGTGTGATGTAGATATTAAAACCTACATGCACTAAATGTCAGAAATCTCTGCCTTACAGCACTAAGACAAAACCAGCCGTAAGGAATTCATTATACTACATATTCAGCAGGGAATCCTAGGAAAACTCAGTCAGTCGGTACTGAGAAGTATCTCGCACAGGTTTGACTGTTTCTCCCATGAGAGACAGGTAGATGATCTGAGATGAGAGTATCAAACCGTGGTTTGTAAGTGCAAGGCAATCCATAGGTGTGTCTTGGTGGCCTTTCCAGCTAGAGACGTGACTGCCAACGTCAATGGTGTTGGGAGAGTGTAGCTCACCACGGGGAACGGTGATGAGCATGGTGTCCCTTTGCCTCTTTCAGCACCACAGAGGTCATTCACATAAGAACCACACCATTATGCCAAATTTTAATCTTCAAAATAAAACCATTATAAGACAGTAGCACCACTTTATAGCTCCTATTGCATGTAACTGTCTTTTCACCTTTGCCGATTTGCATATTTAGAACCCAGTGCATAGCCTTCCCAGGGAGAATACTTCTTTATCTACTAGTTCACACCAAGTGCCAACTCACCTTCCACTGAGCCCAGATCAGTTCCTTACTTAGCATGGGTGCAGATTCACCCTGCATCTATCTCCTTTTAGCTCTAACATTCTGGAATTTT
The DNA here is from genome assembly GCF_982192425.1 of Myodes glareolus. Lineage (NCBI taxonomy): Eukaryota > Metazoa > Chordata > Mammalia > Rodentia > Cricetidae > Myodes > Myodes glareolus. The sequence continues at coordinate 73,024,771 of NC_142038.1, forward strand.
CACATGAAGAAATCATGATTCTTACATGTTGATCAGTAAGCCATGTCAAGGAGTACATTTTCAGTGGTGGGCTTGGTGGAGGTGCAACCGGTGGAATAAAACCAGACTTGCTGGCGTCTCCCCAGAGAGGCTGGGCAGGCTGGGCGGTCTGGTTCCCACTAAATGCCCATCTGGGGGCTGATATAGGAAGGAAGACATGTCAGATGGGGTTTAACCAAGAATCTTGCTCCTTTAGAGCCCTGGGCATCCCACAGAGAAGTCTGTAGCTTCTAAACCAGAGAGGGCCTTTTCTTGATTCAACTAGCTCATGGGGGTTTGCCGACTTTCACTTGCAGCAGCATCTGCTATGGACTTGACACTGTGTGGTCACTGTTGATCTGGGTGTCAAGGACATAGTGCTTTTTATTACAGGTTTTTATTTCCGTGTGTGTGTGTGTGTGTGTGTGTGTGTGTGTGTGTGTATGCGCGCACATGCGCGTGTGCCACTGCAGGCATTTGGAGGACACAGGACAGCTTGTGTGAGCTGGTCTTTCCCATCACCATGTGTGTCCTAAGAACTGTGCTCAGTTCCTCAGCCTTGATGGCGGTCTTCTTTTCCTTTGATTCATCTTGCCATTCCTCGGATACATTTTTGGACTGGACTGAGTTTGCAGAAAGTAGTAGCAACCTGTGGACCCAAATCAGAAGTCTGTTGCTTTAAGGACAGCTTTGGAATTGGGTTTGACTTACGTGTAGTAATTGCCTGCAATTCATGTTTGTTCATTTGTACAAGTGCATCTATGATTTCTAGACAGCCACAGGTCCCAAACTTTTAATAATGTTTGAGGCTTCATCTTGAACCCTCCATAGGCCTAGGTTGTGGTTTCTCATACCAGGTTTGTATAATAATACAGGAGATAGTACAAGACTGGATATGTACAATAACACAGGAATACAATTCCACTGTCATTTCTTACAGTTCTGTTCTTGCCTTGACCTGGAATTTAAATGAGGCCTTTCTGTGTTGTCCCCCTTTAGCCTCCTAGGGCATAGACAAGTATAGACTCAGTTTCCTTGCTTGTCCGTCGCCTTCTGAGGACATGCTTTGCTGTCCCTCCTCTCTCAGTGCCATGATCTACATATTGGTGGTGACGCACCAGCAGACGGTCGGGACCCTTCATTATTTAAGGTATTTCCCACATTTGTCACACAGTAAGTAGGCTAGGGTGCAGGGATAAAAACCCATTGCTTATTGCATGTGAGAGCTAGGGTCTCCCCATCAGTTAGAGAAAGCTCAGGAAGCAGGGGCCATGTAGGTTGTATGATCCAAGGAGGGCAATGCATACAGCTGACACATTTGTGGGTGACAGCATTGCATCACAATGTCCAAACTGTCCGTCCAGACTGGATATCCCTCATAGTGGAAGCTTTCAAGCTTCACATGGAAAATACTGAGCTTGGTCACACACTCTATAGGCTTTCTCATCAGGCCCCAGGTAGGCATTCGGTATTTGGGAGGTGGTGGACGGGCCTGTACTCAGTGGGGTCTGTGCTTTTTGAGTAGTCGCTGAAGATATTACGCCATGCCTCTGCACCCTGTAGGGTTAATTCTAGACCATATTAGTTTCACAATGACAGGATATTTTCAAGTCATATACAAGGGTCATCATTTCAGTATTATTAGCACACAACTCACTTGAATACACAGTCTGGACATCTTTTATTTGGGGACCCAGTTTTCCTATTCTAAATAAATTATCTGCATCTGTGTTCATTGAGCTAGATTTGTTTGCTTTTCCAAGTATTTGGTTTTATCGTACCTCTGATAATGCTTCCTAAATAAAGGACAAACTTGGTATCAGAAGACAACTTAGTGTTTGTCCCCTATGATTGGCCAAATAAATACTCCTATAGGAAAATAGCAGTCACGTGATATGATGCCTCTGACTGGCTTTGGAAATTCTCTTCACAGTTTTCAGACCAACGAGCCTAGTGGGACAGTGCCTGGCTGCTCATAGTGCTCCAGCTTTGGAGCAGTGGAGAGAGCTGTGGAAGGGGTTGATGTGGCTTCCCTAAGAGTGCTTTATTGCTTTTTTTCAGTTCCTCCTTTCTTCCTTTTTTCCTTCCTTCCTTCCTTCTTTTTTTCTTATTATTTTGAGACAGGATCTCCTGGTATAACTAGACTTCCTTTGAACTCCTTCTGTAGATGAGGGAGGATGACCCTGAACTTCTGATCCTCTTGCTCCACCTTGAAAGTGCTAAAACTACAAATATGTGTCATCAAGCCTGGCTCCCCAACCCTTCCACTTTTCAGCTCACAGATCCATTGTTTCTCCTTGAGATGTTATTACTCAGGAAGGAAGGGAGGAGGGAAGGAAGGACGGACAAGTGTCTGTGACAATGCAATGGAGTAATAACTCCAAATCCTACCACCGTGTGAGTAACTCTCCAAAGCAGGTCGGAATGAGATGTGGCTGCCATGAGTAGGCTAACCAGGCTAATAACCTGTTGCTTCTTCCAGCTGCTCTTTAAATATGACCTCGCAGTGACCTAGAGAGGACAAGGCACTTAGGAAGCTACGTGGACTGCTCTTAGATAATACTTTTCTCTCTCTCTCTGTCTTTCATCTCTGTCTGTTTTTCCCCTTCGCTGTCTGTCTCTCCCCATGTCTGTCTCTGTCTCTCTCTGTGTTTCTTTCCTATTTTACACATAGGAGCTCTAAATGTGTTCATGAGTTCACTTAGTATTACTGTAACAAGATACCAAAGGCTGGGGAGCTCATGAAGCACAGAGACTTCTTCAGCCCACAGAGAGTCCAGAATAGTCATGGTATCCTGTCTTGTGCTACATTATGGCATGGTGGAGAAATAAAAAAGGAACTGGCAACAGGCAGAAGCCAAGTATGGGTGGTATCACTGTATGACAAGCTACTCTTGTGAGTAATCTATCCTGGGAGACTGACGTCACTACTTTTCCAGAATGGTATCCAGCCTCTTATGGGTGAGCCATATCTGTGGTCAAGCTTCAAGCCCATGGACCAGAGCGGACAAACTGTATCCATAGCAGCTCATGTCTAGCAATGGCCCTGCATCATCTGCAGAATTGTTGTGCATGTAGCTCCCCCACTTTCCTGATCATAGGATGTTTTCACTCAGTTATGTGTTAGTAGCTTGCCAAGTGACGCTTCAGTGAGCTCCATGCCTTCTTGCTGACATGCGTGGTTATATGACACACAGTATGTTCTTGAAAACTGAAGGACTAGTCACAGGGAATGTATACATTGAGATGTTTTAGGGCTAAGACCAGTGCTTGCCGTTGTTAGCCACAGAGAGGCTGTGATTCAGTCCTTTGTGCTATCAGGACTTGGGGACAAGCTGGTCTTTCACCATGCTTTAATTAGAACTGCTGTAGCTAGGAGGTGACTTGACCATCTTCCATATTTATTTTGCTGGCAGTTGCCTTTTTCTTTCCTGGGTTCTTTCATCTTTCAGTTTGAAAAGGCCCCTTTTATCGTTAAGAAAATTTGTCCTTGGACTTATTTCTTAAACGTATTTCTCCTACTTGTTTTTCTTCTGCTGTGTAGAAGCTCTAGCTTTTCGCCATTTGCTGGTACTTTTCCTTTTGAAGGTGGATAGGTATTTATTTTGTTTTTCCCTAATCCCTCTTTCAGTTCTGTGTCCTCCATTGTAGTGACTTCAGGGTTTTCTCTACCCTGTGCCCCATCCCACTTGCTCCTCTGCTCCCAAGTTATTGCTAGAAATGAAATAGAGACTCAGCAGACATTTGGAAAATGGCAGAGAGAAGTGTGATGGTCAAGACATGGGCATTCAACTAGAATATCTGGTCTAAATTTCATGCTCAGGAATAATTTTTGGCCCTCTCATTCCTCCAGCCCGCAACTCTGTCTTTCCGGTGCAGGGATTAAACTTGTCTTAAAGACCCTTCTGACCATGTCCAGAGGTGTGGGTGTCTGGGAGAGGGTCAGAGACTCACAAGTCCTTCAGACTACCAGGACTAACATCTTGGCACCAGCTAGTGTAGCGGTGGAGTCTAAATCCCATCTTTGCGCTGTTGCGTAGAGGGAATTCTGAAGGCCAATGCCTGTGGGAATTTCTGTGGCCAGATAATGGGATCATCAAGTGAGGAGAGGAGTTCAGCATGGAGCCTCCCACCATCGCTAGCCTTCGGGCCAGTCAACTTGGGCTCCGCGCAGAAGGACCGATCCTAATTTTCAAAGGGAGTCGAATTGTTCTTCAGAGAGGGGCTAGGATTATAATTTACCTCTGTGTAGACTGGAGCTTGCGGGATGATTTGGACTGCTAGCCATTCTGTCTGACTGTCTAGCCTCTGCCTCTTTTCTTTTATTTGAAATCTTTTGTGGCAGGTTGTATGAAGTTTTCTGTCTCATAAGCTGTTCCCCCTTTTCTGTTTGCTTTTTCACATCCCTCTTATTTTCCATGTTTGCTGAGTGACCAGTGCTCTTATCTGTTTAGTTGATGAGAGTCACCTCCAGGTCCACATTCCTAGAGGAGTACTGACTTGTGACACTGGCTGTTCCTTTGGTGCTCGGTGAGCAAGCCTATGAGTGGCCGCTGACTGACCTTGGACTTGTTTGTCTAGGAGTGTTCTTTGGTGGGCACTGGCTTCCCCTTCTCTGTGTATTAAATAATCGTCCTAAAGTTGATTTCCGTACAAACTCTAACACCTTAATATCTCCAATCAGATGACTTTCAAGTATCCATTTATCTTTCTTCTGTCAACCTTAATGCTAAATGCAGTGAGAGAAAGAAGAGTAGAATTTAGAGTGGGGTGAGCCAAGAGGATTGGGAGACCACTTTTAATGTGTGGAATACCCTCCAGTGACAGTGAGTGACAGAGGACAGTGCACTGTGCCGTCATTTTATATTCTAGAAAATGCTTTAGTGAGAGGTCAGCTACAGTGTGGCTGGATGTCTCACTAGGAAAGAGACCAGGAACGCTGCTGTGCTGGGAAGGCCCTGTACGGTGAGGGAGAACACCTGAGAGTGGAGCTTCGGGGCAGGGAGGAGAGGACCCTCTGGGACCCATCCCACCAACCTCAAGATCCAGAGTTGAGATAAGCAATTCCATGATTCAGTGACCGATCAGGAAGGAATGATCTTGGTCTTGATTTGTAATTCTAGGAATTTCCTTCCAAGATCCTTCACACTAAGGTTGAAGGAGTTGTGACTTCCCACTCCTGCAGATCCTTTCCTTCCTTCCTTCACCTCTGCTGCCGCCTCTTCCCTTTCCTCTTTCTTCCACTCCTTCTCTTCTGACCCCCCCCTTCTTTTCTGAGAAAGGGTCTCATGTAGTCCAAGCCAGTTACCCTTGGTCACTAAGTAAGTAAGGATTTGCTTGAACCCGATTCCTGTCTCTACCTCCCATGTGTTGTAATTCCAGGCGTGGGAGACCACTGTCTGCACCTCTGTGCTGTTGTTCTCTTCCTCCTTCTTGTGTAGATGTGGGCCACATATGTTCCTGATGTTGTTGGAGGTGTTGGGTGCCCTGGAACTAGATTAAGGATGGTTGTGAGCCACTGTGTGAGAAGGAAACTTGGGTCCTCTGCAAGAGCAACACGTGCTCTTGACTGCTGAGCCATTTCTCTAGCTGTCTCCCTTGATTCTTACACTGCTGCAGCCGTATGAATATCATTTTCTTATATACTTTTTTTTTAAGCTTGTCTGTGCCTCAACTTTCATCCTGTGTGCCGAGTCAACGTGCCACAGTGAGGGACATAAGGGACTGCACACTTAGAACTCACGATCAAATCCCACTCACTGACATTTGCTAAGCCTCAATTTTCCTGCCAGCAAAATGGTAGGCATGACCCTAGGCTAGCTGACCCAGGCAACCGACATGAGCTGCTTAGCAGGTGGCTGGGCCCGGGCAATTCTCCAACTGGCCATCACGGTGCTTTCTGGATGATCCCTCCCGAGGAAGCGTCCTGTGATGCTCTGGGTTGTTTTTGTTTGTTTCGTTTCTTCTTTATGTTTCTTTCTCTTGTACAATCCTTCAGGGATGAGGTGACACACTTTGTGGCAGCTAGCCTCCTTGAGTGGAAAAGGAAATATTTTCCCTTCTGGAGAAAGTATGAGAGAAACTGAACATTTGTTTCGGGTTTTAGGAGCTGCTGTCCACAGTAGGAGGTGGCCGCTGAGCTGGAAGAGCCTGTGCTCACCATGTACTGGCTAATACCTTGCGGGTGGGCACTGGGCACCTGTTTGTATCTAGAGACATTGACCTTAAGTGAACCCTTGGTCTGGTATCATTGTGCCCTTGTCATAGGAGAGGAAAGGGAGACTCAAGGACTGGGCACATTCATCTACCAAGGCTGAAGTTTCATAAAGTGAAGTTTCCTCATTAGAAAATGCGCTTGTGGTTCTGAATGAGCCTGACCCAGTCAGCAGCAAATCCAAGAGGTGGATCTCTGCAGCAGGCCTGAGGTCTGTTCCTTTGTTATCACCTCTCATTTCAGTATTTAGAGCTGTTCCATACCCTCCACCCCCAAGCCCCTGTTCCAAAGGATGTAACTTCTCCAAGGAAGCAGTGTGATGTGGTATTAGTCACTGACACCTGGGAGAAGTCTTGGAAGGAAACCTGACAGTTCCCTGGCTTTGTCGCTAAAGGCTTCTGAGAAAATTCTGAGTGACTATGGAGGTGGGGAGTACTGTCCCCATCATCACTCAGAGGCCGAGGAGCCGAACAGTGCATGCGTGTGTGTGGTGTGATTGTGAGTGTGTTGTGTGTGTATGTGTGTGTGCTGTGTGTATGTATGCTGTGTGTATATGTATGTGTGGTGTGTGTGTATGTGTGTGTTGTGTGTATGTGGTGAGTGTGTGTGGTGTGTGTACATGTATGTGTGTAATGTGTGTGTGGTGTGTGTATTGTTTGTGTTGTGTGTGTATGTGTCGTGTATGTGTGTATGTATGTGTGGGATGTATCTGTTGTGTGTGTAAGTGTGTGGTATGTGTATATGTATATTTGTGTGTGTATGTGTGCATATTGTTTGTGTTGTGTGTGTATGTGTCATGTATGTGTGTATGTATGTGTGGGATGCGTGTATGTGTTGTGTGTGTAAGTGTGTGGGATGTGTATATGTATGTGTGTGTGTATGTGGGGTATGTATATTTTGAGTGGTTTTTGTGTGTTGTATGTGTATGTAATGTGTGTTTGATGTATGTATGTGTGTGGTGTGTGTGGTGTGTTTGTCTGGTGTGTAGGTATGTGCACAAGAGTGTAGGTGCCGGCTGAGGCTAGAAAAGGCCATCAAACCCCCTGGAGCTGGAGTTCCTGGCAGTGGTGAGTTGCCCAAGTCCTCTGCAGGAATGGCGCAAGCTCTTAGCCTCTTCTCTAGCCCCTCGGAGTCCCACTCTCGATAATTTCCCATGAAGGTCAGCCAGCCCCCTAGGGTGGAGACCCAGCTTGATTTGCAGGTACAAACCAGGGGTGGCTGGGCCATGTCCTTATTGCTCCTTTAAGACAATAGGTAAATGACAGCCTAAAGGACAGCCGAGTGCAGCTCAGTGACAGGTGTGCTTAGCAAGAAGAGACTCCAGGCTTGATTTCCTGGTACGACAGCGAACACAGGCAGACAGCAACAGCAGCACACCTACGACACCCGGAAAATAAGATGGGAAAGTCACGACATACATGGATAAAAATGTTAGCATGAAACCCATTGTTTTCTATGTTAGCTAACAAAACGAAAAAGACAGGCAGAAATACAGAAAGAAAGCAGAAAGAAAGGAGTGAAGCAAAGAGGAGCGAGCCTCGGGCTTTCTGGTTATCTTCTGAAAGAACTTCTGTATGTATTTACTGAAAACTGTTTCTAAACACATATACACAGATTCTGTTATGTTGGAAAATAGATGACTATATATGGGTATTTATCAGCAATTTTTACCTCCATATAACTGATCAAGTTGATTTTGTGCATATTTAGGGATTATCTAAATTATTTTATCTCCTTATTTTATTTAAAAAGATTTTATTATCAGTGTGTATCTGTGACTGTGGAGACTACCATTTTCCGATCCCCAGAGCTGGCATTGCAGGTGCTGGGAACCGAATGAGTCTTCTGTATAGCTGTCCAGGTCCTTAACTGCCTTTTTGGAAATGGGGTTTCATGTAGGTGGGGCTTATTTCAAATACACTACATAGCCCAGGCTGGCCCAGAATTCCTGATCCCACTTCCCATGTGCTACCAAACCCTGCTTGAAAATGCATTTACGTCTCATAAATACTGTGAAAATATTTAATATGTAAGCACAGCCTCCTGCCGAGTCAAGGCTGAGACAGTGTGAATGGGACCATGTTTCACAAACAACTATTAATTGATAGTGGCTAAGATAATGGCATCCAAACTCTCTTTCGGTTCTGTCTGGGCAGCTCTGTAAATTGTGTATTGATTATGCAAATTGAACTAGTGTCTTTATTACTGCTCCGCAGTTACATGCAGATTGAATGTACATTTGGAAAGATTGCCAGTTCTCTAGGAAAAAAACTGCATTTTCAAGGTCCTTTTTGGGGAAGAGAAATTGCATTAAAACTAAAGAAAAATACAATTTATTTGTAAATTCAAAGGATTGTTTTGTGTTCTAGGAAATCAGAAATGAAGTTAAAAAGTTTAAATGATACTGTTTAATTTCCTTTGTTTCCAATTCCTCCAGGAAGGTGCCACAGAAATGATACCAGATCAATAATCATCTATTTTTGTAGTTTATTTTTGATCGTGTGACTTTTCTTATTTTGTATCAGGCTAAAGGAAACTTAGACATTCTGGGTTGGTTGCTTTTTTACATTTATTAATCCAACTAGAAGAAGACAAAATGGCTTAATTTTTTTCTCAATTAAACATCAGTTTTATCGTTGGCAATAGCTTGTAAGCCACAAACCACAAGGTCGGGTTGTGCCCCAGTCTTCTATGGCTAACATATACACCTTATTTCATAGGATTTTTCTTCTTTTGTTGTTGTTGTGTTATCAGAACATTTGTTTAGATTTCTCTCATTTCCCTAAATATGTCACTTACAAATGTCACTTATAAAACTTGTCTATAAGGGTGAAAAGAAAAAATAGCATTTTCTGTTTGTCTTAGAATCACTTTCTGCATTATTAATTAAATGTACGTGTGTATGCGCGAGCGCGCACACTTCCATGAGCTCTCATGTCTTGCTCATACCTGTGAGGCCGGAAGACAACCTTGGGTGTTGTCTCTAAAAACACGGCCACCTTCTTTTTGAGGCGGTGTTTCTCATTGGCCTGCTTGCTCGTTAGGCTGTGCTCACTGGCCAGCCTTCCCATCATTCCTGGCCTGGTTCTGGACACCGGACTCAGGTCCTATGCTACTTGCACAGCGAGCACCTTACCAATGAAACCACCTGCCCAGGGACTTTGTTTTCCACTTTGGACCCAGTTTATTAGAGAGCTGTGCTGAAGGGAAAAAGAAAACCAAAGACTTCGTGTTCCAGGTTGGAATGAATATGGTTAACAGAGTACTGAATGTCGGAAATGTTGTATTGACAATTTCCATGCAAATTCCTTTGTCTCTGCCTTTCAGATAGAGCATTGCAGTTTAGAAGAGGAACATTCAAAGTTCTGAAACAAAACATTGGAGTAAGACAAAGTTATGAATAAGGAGAACCGAGTGGTAGTACTATGTTGGTTTTTGTGAATGAATTTGGAGCTTTCTTTCTTCTCACCATGGGAAAGGAAGGACGACTCTCCTGTGCAAGCACTGCTGTGTGCAGAGGCCAGTGCTGCTTGTTTAAACTCCTCTCTCTTAAGTTGGTGTTTCAATGATCATTGAGAGAGTGTGAGCTGTTCGGAAATATGACTATTTGACTGACATTGTGCAATGGTAGAATCATCAGAAGGTACTATCCATATACCCATTGGAGACTTTTTGCCCCTGTTCTCCTTGGCTGCATGTAGCAACGTGTCCTGTAGCTGATGCTCTGTGATAAAGTGGAAACAACTTTATTCTCGCCCCCAAGTTCTTATGTCTAGATTGTAGTTTATAACAGAGTTCATTTATGCTTGTGGCTGTTTTCAGAGACATTTCTTAGACTCCGGACCTTCCCACTGCATGCTAAAGAGCACACGCACACACACACACACACCTTGGAGTCACTTATTCCCCCCCCACACACACTAGAGTCTCAGCTGTTGGAACCTCTGCTGTAGATAGAATACCCGACTGTCGAGACCCTCTCCGTGTCCTGTTTCCCTTCTGTGACATGGAAGGAGGGTGGAATGTAGTCTGCTCACTTCTGTGGTGTGACTTTCATGGAAGTCTGATGTGTCAGGCTGAATGGGGAGACATCTACTGGGCAGCGAGGAGTCCGGTGAGAAAAGGGTCATGAAGAAACAGAAACCAAGTTTCTCCAAAGCAAACCAAATATAAGACACCCCCAAACAAACAAACTACAACAGCAACCCACTGCTAACAACAACAACAAAAAAAGACAGAAAAATACCCCAAGACAGAGTAACATCAGAGCAAGAAAAGAAGTATTTTTTAAAAACTGTATAACCTTCGTTTCGAAAACCAGCCGGGCAGGGAGATTGCTTCTTTTCCTTGTTAGGCCGTTGGGTCTGAGCTTCTGGCTTTGTCTTCTGACTTGCTTACATACGTGCCATCATTCTTGGTGGATTCTTGTATTTTCTTATATGAAGTTCTGTGCATGCCTGTAAGACCATTTAATATAGTTATTTGGCATTTTCTTTTTTCAGCAAATGTTAGTATGATTCCCTTATAGAAGGTTCTTGAAAGTTCAAAGGCTAGCCCTGTTCCAGCCCCCTGAGATGAGGGTCTGTCTGGATCACACCATATTGGTTTGTTGATGTGCCTTTTGTATAGAGTGGTTTTGTTGTTGTTGTTGTTGTTTTTCAATTTGCTTCAGTTTCTTCAGACAAGGTCTTCTCCTGTATCATAGGTTGGCTTCTAACTCTTCCTGTAGGCAGGGATGACCTTGAATTCCTGATGATTTTGCCTCCAAGCTCCTAAGGGTTGGATGCCACCCAGCCCCCACCCAACCCTGTTGATGCTGTTCTGGAGCTCTCGGGGTTTCCTGCAGGACGGTGAGAACCTAACCAACTGAGCTCCATCACCAGCCCTTGTGTATGGATTTATATTGTTGGGAAGGATCGTGAACTGCTTATAGAATCATGTTATCGATTTAAATGAACATTTAATGATATTAAAAAGCAGAATAAAGGAAATATTAGATTCAACATCCATTTTTGTTTTCAATTTAATTTTGCATTTCTTTTCTTTGCCCTTATGCATAGTTGAAATAAAATGGAAAAAAATAAGACAAGTCTCACTAAAGATTTCTGAGATCCTAAAATATCTTGTTCTTGGTTTAGAAATTATCTGGTATGACTGTTGGCTCAGTGGCTTTGGTGTTGATTAGCCATCATTGAGGAATGTAGGAAGATGGCTTCAGAGTAAAAATCTGGGCATGCGAAGCCAGTTGAGGAGAGTGAGTCCTTAGCCTGATTCCGCCTGCTTTCTGGGAATGGCCCCTGTGACTGACCTGCAAGCCCGTACTGCCCCTGCCTGTGCCCCATCATCCCCACCAGCCATCTAGCTCCTGTCTCCTTTGTGCTCTGGCCTTGGTTTGTCCTCTCTCCCTCTTCCCTTGTTTATGTTGTAGCAGTCAGAGAGGTCCCTGTTTCCTAGCCTGCTCTTTGCTGGTGAATCCTCTCTGTGACCACTGCAGCATCTTTCTGGAAGGGATCCATCATACCCTGGTTTAGAAATTCCCCCCACTTGCTTCTGGCGCTGAGGTTAGCACACAAAACTCATGATGTCTGTAGTCTCATTTCCAGTCACTCTTCCCTTCCCTGTGATCAACAGTGCCCCTGTTTGACTAGTGCAGAGAGACTTGGGTTTTCTTGAAGGTAGCATGCTGCTTTTGACATCTGCGTTCTTGGTTTGGGAGGCTGAGTTCTCCTTGTGTTCTTTGTTATTGGTCCTTACCAAGCCGCTCTGTGCTGGGGAAGATGCGCCTGTCCCTATTTAGCTGCATGTTGCCCTCCTTCTGACCTCACTGAGTTTTGATTTTTTTCTCTCCCGGGGTGAGTTTGCTATGTTCATCATGCCATGATACAGGGGAAATGTTTTGGATGACAAACTTGGGTAAATGGACCAGAGGGCCCAAGGTCCTAGGAGACCTTTGTAACTTCACGTGACCCCAGTCTGCCCCAGCCACTCTCAGTGCTGAAACAGTCCTTACCAAACTCTGAAACTGCTCCTGACCAACACTTTACAAACGGTGGCAGATCATAAGCTCTCTGGGTGCAGGAACAACTTCAGCTTGGGTTTTGAACCCCCCAGGTCTTAGCCAAGGTGTCCAGGAAATGTTTGCTGAAGATGAGACAAGGCAGGCGTCGTGACTCACCCTGAAATAGATGACTTGATCTAGGGCGATACCTGTAACCTCTCTCTCTCTTTAATAATTTGTTTTTATTTTATGCACATCGGGGCTGTGCCTGCATGCATGTCTGTGTGATATGTCAGCTGCCCTGGAACTGGAGTTGCAGACAGTTGTGAGCGGCCATGCAGGTTCTCTTATATGAAGGTTGGATCACTGAAATAGCTTATCTCCAATAGGTCCTTTGATTAAATGATTAAAACAACAGAATGGAGGTAGGGAGTTTAGATTAGGTTTTCTGACTGGAATTGGAGCTTTCAGGTTGTCTCCACGCTGTGCATGCAGGCATGGTTTTTAACTTCTTCCAGGGCTCAATTCCTCCTGCTCACATCCTGTACAAGGAGAAGGAGCACCATTGTGAGTAGATAAATTTATGTCTGGCCGGTTCTTTTTAATAGGGGTGCTTCTGTGGTGCCCCTCTGTGGTCTTTGGGGAGCTGGAGAGACCTGAGAACAGTCAAGCAAAACTGCAGAAGTTCCAAATACCAGCAGCGATTTGTTGTGATGCAGAGGCAATCTTTTCCATCCTAAAGGATTTTTTTTGTTTGTTTTTTGTTTTTGGGTTTTTTTTTTGTAGACAAAAGGAACGTATAAGTGCAAGTATGAAAGTGGTTTTCCCCCATCCCTTTAAAAAACAGCTTCATAACTCATAACTTTCAGAGAGTAAAGTAGGTAGAAAGTTAACATTTCAGAAAAGAGGTTTTTTGTTTTTTGTTTTTTTAAACAGGATCTTGCTATATAACCCATACTGATCACCAACTTGCAACCTTCCAATTGTTGACCCTCTAGTACTGAGATTAAAGATGTGCACCACGTAACCAGACGGAAGAGAGAAATATAATTTTTACTGGTCTATTTTATTTTGAATAGCGTGTATGTGTGCAAGTCCTTATTTGGTACGTGCGTGTGAGTACAGGTGCCCGAGGAGGTCAGAAGAGGGTGTCAGGTTCCCTAGAACCAAGTCACAGGCAGTTGTTAGCTGCCCACTGTGTGTGCTAGGAACTAAGCTCTGGTCCTCTGTCAGAGCAGTACATGCTTTTGACCAGAGAACTATCCCAGCCCCAAGAGCGCAGGCTGGACCCTGAGCGCTTGCGCTGTACGTGGACCCGCTGGTACTTAACCATGATGTACGCGGGATCTCTGTGTCTTACTTCTCTGAGCCGAGGCCGCAGCTCCAGGATCCTTGAGTCTAGTCTCCCCTCTGATTACTTCTGTTTTTGTTTCGTTTTGTTTGCTTGTTTACCTTGACTTGGCAGCTGCCAGCAGATGAGTGTGTGGTTGACCGCTGGCTGCCCAGTCTGGTGTGCTATATGCCTTCATTAAGGCTTCCTTGCCTTTGTGTAACAGCGCACAACTTATTTGCCTCAGAGCTGTTCTCATCTTCGGGGATTTCAAGTTAGAATGCATGCGTATCTAGAGCCCAGAAATCTCAGAGCAGGGACCCTGCCTTTTAGTTCTTGACCACCAGGAAGGTTTTCTGCTTCTTGTTAACCCCCCATCAGAGCCTAAAGATGGCCCCTCCTGCTGTTCAGGGGGAAAGTAATGAAAGTTTAGAGCATGGTTTCAAGACTGTGTGGGAAGGGTACTTCCCGATATGGCTCCCTGGAGACAGATAGTCCCTGCCTTTCTTCTCCGGCTGCCAAATATGTCAGCAACATAGACGACTTCATGCTATTTATTTATTTATTCATTCATTTATTTATTTATTTATTTAGTGCGTGTGTGTGTGTGTGTGTATGCAATGTGTGTCCCTGCATTTCTGTGACCCTGTGTTTAAATGTTTGTCCCAGGCTCATGTACATGTATGAAGGTTAAGGGCAACCGCAATTATCCATCCTCGTCTACCTTGTTTGTAACAGCACATCTTGGTTGTATTTCTGTTGCCAACCCCAGGCTAGCTAGCCCAAAGAGTTTCTGAGATTTCTCCACTTCTATATCTAGCAGATACAGAAGCATCTCTCTTCAGTATCTGCGTGGGAGTGCACTAGTGTTACAGTCTCTTGCAGTTGCGTCTGACTTTTTAGTGGATTCTGGGGATTCAAACTCAGATCTTCGTGCTTTTTGTACAAGGGCTTTATCCATATCTCCAACTCACATATGATCTTAAAACACAAGATTAGATCATTAATTATCAATTGGCACAAGATAGTTGTTAACCTGAGGTTTTGGGTCATGTTTTGTAGTGCGTTATGGAAGATATGGGTATGAAATGTGTTTCTATGAATTTTTAGTTTACTTAATTACCACAGTGCTTCTGAAAGTAAGACATGGGTTTTAATGCCAAGTCTTTGTTGAAGGTGTCCTTACTTTCATTTTTCATTAAAAATTATATTACATTGTCTATTTAGTGTGTGTGTTCTGTGTGTGCATGTGTGCACGTGTGTGTGTGCTTGGAATACTGTGTGTTATAGATTGCATCCATCATATGGGTCCCAGGGATCAAATGCAGGTCATCAGATTTGGTGTTCAGGGCCTTTGCCTGCTGAGGTATCTCACTGGCTCATCCTTGGATACTGTGTAACAGAGTAAACCCTTCATATTTATCGTCCCACTATCCTGTCGTTTTGGAACCTCATTTTTTGAATATTCAGTTTTTTAAAAAAAGATTTATTTATTGTGTATACAGTGTTCTGCCTGCCTACCAGAAGAGGGCACCAGGTCTCATTATAGATGGTTGTGGGTGCTGGGAATCAAACTCAGGACCTCTGGAAGAGCAGTCAGTGCTCTTACCCTCCCAAGCCATCTATCCAGCCTGACTATTTAGTTTTTATAGCTTTAAATGATTAAGTTCCCCATGGTTGTGGTCATGACAATGAAATCTAAAGTTAATAAAAAATAAAATGGCATACATTTTTTATTTTTTGAGTTGGTACTGTGTTGGTTGAAGTCTGCATGCCTGTGTACATGTGTAACTTTTTGGGTTCATTCATGGCTCACCAGCCTCCGGCACTAAGTAACCTTCCTGCATTCATATTTATGGCATCACTAGAATCTTGTGTTTCTGCCACCCTCATAAAAGCCGAGTCTGGTTTTTAAGGGAGGACTTCATGGAATTAACCAGGGAAAGCCTCATTTATATCTCCTGCAAAGACAGACCAAGGCCTGTGCTCTTTTTTCTCTGCCAGAAGTTTTTATAGTAATACTTTGTGTCCCAGCTCTGGCTCTTACCATTAAATGTGCTTTTTATAGAGTAGCAAGTTATAAATGTAGTGCAGCTACGGCATATTAATCTTACTGCAGAGATTTAATGAGGCAGTTGTTTTGCGATGGACACTATTGGGAGACGAGAGCGACAGAGTTTTACTTCATCACTGAGCTGCAGAAATATTCCTTGCCTGGTAATAATTATAACCACATGATCTCTTCATTTTTCTTTCTTTTGCTGGTGCTTTTCCATGCAAAAGTGGCTTGGAAGGAGGTCCATTTCCAGGCAGCAGAATGGCTCAGAACTTGGACTGTTTTCTTAGTAGTTTGACATTTTAACTTTGATCAGGCATGGCATCCTTGTTGCAAAGAGGGGAATATGTAAGACGGGTTTCAAGCATTTAGATAGTCCCTGCCATTCCACTGAGATGGCTTTTAGGTATTCATTACTTTTACTTGACTTTTATATAGGTTATAAAAAAGTATATGTGGTGAAACCTCATTTTTACATGGACAGAATAGAATTTCTGCTGCTTGGCCTTAAACTGATCCCACACTTGAAATTAATTGAAGTCCGTGCCTTTATTACCTCCAACACTTTCAAGCCAGGGTAATTTTTCATTTTCCCAAAGTTGTAATTTTATTAAACCAAGTTAAAGCAATAACAGTCCTTGAGAAGAGCAGGAAGGAAAGAACTACCTGCCAGAGACCATAATGAGAGGAAAATCAGGCCTCTCTCAGATCCTCATTTGTAGGTAATGTTAACAAAACTGGAAACAGAATGCTGCCATTTATTGTGGCAATAACAACTCTGCCTCTATTCCAAAAGCCAACCTTTAGTTCAGATCAGAACACTATAAATCCAGGCTCCCACAGCCCCCCTTCGGAAGGATGAGCTGGAAAGTTGGGTCAGCAAGTAAGACCTTTAGTGATGGATGCCACGTGTTGGAGCAGCATCATTTGGGGCAGCTGGAGGAAGAGGTTCCTGAGGTACAGTGTGCTTTGCAGTCTCGCTTTGGGGACTTGAGGGGACTATTTTAACATCCTGCCCTGTGAGGCGGTTTATAGGCAACAGTGTAGTTGGAAGAATGAAAGTCCCTCAGGCAGCAGGGCTGGGGGCAGGGCGACTCTTGCAGGCATGGGTCTCCCGTTTATAACCCTTAGGCTGAAGTCAGGGTTTGAGTGACTGGCAGAGTAATACAATTATTTTTTATGATTGGATCTCAAAGGACTTTATAAAAACTCCATCACTAAGGCCATGTGCAATTATTGAAGTGTAGCCACCTGTGGGAAAGCAAATGGTTGACAATGCAAGCACTTTCTAGATGCCGCCTGCACCCATGGCATCAGGAACAGAAACCCCGCACGCAAATAAACACATTTTTTGAATGGCCAAGAAAGAATTCCTCGAGCAAGCGAGCCAGTGGAGGCTGGGGAAGGATGTCTCTCAAGGAAGGAGACTGAGACTCTGGTGCTCCCCACACGGAGGCCTCATAGGCTATAATCGAACCCGCCTCCCAGAGGGTCCCACTTAAGTGTTGACCTAAAAACAAATCCGCCAGTTGGCTGGAGCATGAATCCTAAAGTTGCAGCAGAAGTGAATAAGCTTGACTGACTCCAGTCCCCGAAGGCTCTTATCTATAAACCCAGAAGTGCAGGCAAAACATTTTTATTAGTCTTAAAATGACCCTCCCTCTTGTAACCAGCAATGGTGGTGGAAACACAGGCTGGGCTCCTCTCGCGTGTGGAGAGCAGAAGCCCTGTCCATTCATATTTGTTTGGTATCTTTGATATTAGATTTGTGTAAAATACTCAGATTCCTGAATAGTGAGGAAGGTGACTGTTGTAAGGAAGCTGCTTGTTGGTTCCCAGCTATCCAGACTCCCAGAATAACCACACAGAAACTACTAATTAAATCACTGCTTGGCCCAGTAGCTCTAGTTTCTTATCGACTAACTCTTACATATTAATTTAACCCATTTCTATTAATCTGTGTATCGCCACATGGCTGTGGTTACCGGATAAAGTTCCATCTAGGGTCTGTCCCTAGTGTCTGTCTCTGGAGGGGCTACATGGCTTCTCACTTGACTTCGCCTTCTTTCTCCCAACATTCAGTTTAGTTTCCCCTGCCTAGTTCTATGTTGCCCTATCAATAGGCCAAGGCAGTTTCTTTATTAACCAATGATATTCAGAGCATACAGAGGGGAACCCCATATCAGGTGACTTTTTACCCCTTTTCTCTGTGCATATTAAAATATTCAGTCTCCATATTTATAAACTAATAGGTCTGTAAGCCTAGTGCATGGCATCTAAATACATTAAAATTCAGCCAACACCCACATTTTCTGGAATGCAGTCAGGTTTTTCAGAAACTGAAAACTCAGGCTAAAGAAGGAAGACTATTCAGCATGTGCATCCTGCCCCCAGCAAGCATTTGCTGGTGTAGGGGTCATTTGCCCAAATGGGACAGTTATTTCCTTTTCTGAATTGCCCTCTGGGTTGGCAGTCTAATCCTACTTGGCTTCATCTGTGGGAGATCTTTGGACCATTACCAAAGCACTGAGTCTGTAACTCCAGACGGAACATTTGAAGGCAGGAAACGCCGATGTGGCAGGTCTTCGAGAGTGTAAGTGTATGTGGATGCTTTTTACATTTGGAGGCAACTGATCTGTTCCTATTTTACAGACAAAGTACCAGGAAAGGACCTTTCCCCCTTTAAGGCATTCTCTTTCCACTAAATAGCATTTGTTAAGCACTCACCTGGAGATGGTGTTGGGCTCGCTAGAGAGCAAGACCCGCAAAGCATCTTGTCACACCCTGCCCCACAGGACCAGTGAAACCCCCAGTCTATTGGGATGGTTGTATGGAGGGTCTTGAGGTAATAATTTTCCAGATGGCAAATCAACCCAAATTGCCAATTCCTTAAATACAGAGTTGGTGTTTAACAGACAGAATCAAAATCACTTGCTGTTTGGGATGAGCTCCAGCCTTTTCCTATGACCCGGGGAGGTTACTCTGTACATTGGAACAGAAGCCAGTTTTGGTTTGTCTAAATAATTTGAAGGTGGTGATGAAGTTAAGTTTATTTCTGATTCAAAGGGATCTTTGAACAGTCGGAGAAGGGCATGCTGTAGGTTCTCAGAAGCAGGCAACCTGCAGGTTAACCAGCGGTCCCTCCCAACTAGGATGGCAAAGTGCCACCATCTATGGACTTTCTAAGAAAGATTTGGCAAATGTTGGTCTTGTGGAGTCTTGGTTGCACCATTTCTAATATTCAATGATGTTAAATGTCTCATGTTTATATAATCCAATATAGTCTATTTATTAAAATTAATATTATAGTCATATTGAATATGTGACTTTAGATTATGTAGTATACATTATCTTAGGTACCTTGACACAGCCCATTTGTAATTTTCATTGATTAGACAAGGTCTCAAAGAAAATAGAAACTCTGGACTGGGGATGTAGCTTAGTTGATAGTGTGCTTGCCTAGTTTGTACGAAGCCTTAGGTTCCATTTCCAGCATTATACAAAGCAGGCTTGGTGCTACCTGCCTCTTCTCCTGGCACTGGGGAGGTGGAGGCAGAAAGATCAGAAGTTCAAGGTTATTCTCAGCTACATAGTGAATTTAAGGACAGCCTTGGCTATCTGAGACTTTTTTACAAAAAGAAAGAAAGAAAGAAAAATCTGGGTTTGATTGGGAATACAGTTTATACCTGCCTGTGGAGGACTTTCTATTATTAGAAATGAATACACACCCAAATCAAGCCACTGATGCTATGGTCCTAATTTCTCCTACATAGTTCTTGTTCCTCCCTCCTTGCCTGCCTCCCCTTTTCTTTTTTCACACCACTCCTTTTTCCATTTCTACAGAGAAAAACGAAGGCACTAGGAGTTCAGGGAAGTACTTGTCTTCTTTGCCATACATACATACATACATACATGTGTGTGTGTGTTTGTGTGTGTGTATGGGTTTGGTGACTGAACTAGGTAGTTCTCTGTAGTAAGTAAATACAGTATCTGCCATTTGGGGAGCATTCTTAGGGCGCAGATAGGACTATTTTAGTTTGTACAACACATAGCTTTGCCACACTGATAACACTGTCTTGGGTTCATGACTCAATGGTAATTATAATTGTTGTTCATATCTTTTTTTTTCCTCTATAATTTGGAAATTCAAAGACAGAGCAAGCTGTTTGGTTTGCATTTGTGCCTGGAAGGATGCTGGGCTGGGACGCAGGGCTCGCTTTGCTGTCGCTGCATCACAGATAATGGAGTAACTGTGCGTTTTGACCACTTTATAAGCAAAGGTCAATTTCTTGCCTATGGTAATTAGTTTAAATGATTCTAGGCTTTTGTATGATCTGGTAATTTCCATGAAAGAATATATTTAGCAGAAAGGGGTTCATTCTTGGAAGTACTTTCTTTTCCCTTTGCAATGAAGACTGTTTATTTTAAGAGTGATTTATTTTTCTCTTTTAATGAAAAACTCCTAAACGGCGGTTATAAAAAGACAAAGTGAAGTTTGAGCATGCTTCCTTTGAGTAGATGGTGTATGAATAGGGCCGTGGAGTGGGGAGAAAAGCACTGCTACGAATAATAAAAGCGGACCCTTTGGATCCTTCTGCATTACATTCAGCAGCCAAGCTCTCTATTGCAGCCTCCAGGCAAACTAGTGTTTCTGGTTTTGGTTGCAAGAAGGTGAAATGTTACTCTGCAAGAACCTGTCTTGAAAACCCACACTTACAGTCTTGATTGTCTTTCAGACCCCAGCTGTAAACTTGAAGACAAGACTGAGGATGGAGAAGCCATAGACTGCCAGAAGAGGCCAGAAGACGGCGAGGAGGTGGAGGACGACGCTGGGCACAGCTGTGACAGCTGCCTGCAGGTGTTTGAGTCGCTGAGCGACTTCACAGAGCACAAGATCCATCAATGCCAGCTGACAGGTACACAGTGCCCATCACCTCCCCGCTCCTCACGCTCTTCCAGCTCTGATGGTTTCCCTGCCACTTTGTTCCTTTCTGTGCTTTTGCCTCCAATTATTTTACTCTGTCCACTTGAAATCCTAGAAATGTCTAGCAGGGGCGTCTAACCTTATGACCTAGAGACATGATGGGGTCATCTACAAGTACGTTGGGTTGCATTCTTAGTCACCCTGGGATGTTTACCGCTTCGGGGTGATATGTTGGATGCTCTTGATTAGAGATACTTTTGTAAAAATTCCAGAATGGTTGTCTGGGATGACCTCAGTGTTGAATTCTTTAAGAGTGAATGGGGAGTATATGTGCATATATGAATGCATGTGCATATATATATACACACATATATATCTAAATATACATACACATATAATTTTGTTTACTTTTTTACTGTGATATTAGGAACAAAATGAAATATTAAATGACTAAATAAAATATAATCCCTTTTAAATATTTTTCTAAGATTGTAAATGTCTGTTAACTTATTTTGGCTTAAATATCATCTCTTCAGAAAAACCTTCCCTGATTCTGTCTCAATCAGGCCCAGTTTTGTGTTCTTTCAAATGCCAACTTGTTAAGTCCCAGCACTTATTTTGTTATCACGGTTGTTGGCTGTTGTCTTAGTTACTTTTCTGTTGCTCTGATAAAACAGTGTGACTAAAAACTAGCTGGGGAAGAAAGGTTTATTTCATCACACAGTTTATACTTCACCAACCAGGGAAGTCACAACAGGAAACCAAGGCAGGAACCTGGAGGCAGGAGCTGATGCAGGGGCATGGAGGGGTACTGCTCACTGGCTTGCACCCATGGCTTGCTTAGCCTGCTTTCTTATTGCACCCAGAGCCACCTGCTCAGGGGTGGTACCACCCACAGTGAGCTAGGTTGTCTCATTAATCATGAATCAAGAAAATGCCGAACAAACTTGCCTACTGGCCAATGGAGACATGTTCTCAATAAGACTCTTTTTTTCTAGATGATGCTAGTTTGTGGTAAATTGACATAGAATTAGTCAACACAAATATCAAGTCCAGGGCTTCACAGAGGCCCCCATGGGTGTTTCCACTGAGCTACGTCCCTCAGAGCTTACTACATAATACCAGAATCTACAGTTCTCACCACGTGTGTTCATTTCCTGCCTCCATCATTAGACTCTGGGCCTATGTCTTCATTCATCGGCTGAGCCCAGCACAGTGCTGGGACTTCACTAGCCTCCTACCAAGGCTACCAGGACACACTGCTGTGTGTTTATCAGAAGAGGAAAATCTAACACCCACAGAAGCACAGCATGTTCAATGTAATGGCCGAATAAAGCTGAAACTTGGTTTATAGAGTCTATTCCTCCTTTAAAGTAGAGTTTCCTTTGATATCTGTGCATTCTGTGTCTCTCAGTGCAACCAGATGTTCATCGAAAGTATTTGAGACATGTTTTGTTTACATGTGCAGGTTTTCTTCTTGTCCTTATTCACTACATAATGTGCACAGCCCCTCACCTAGCATTTAGATTGTAAATCTCATGGAAACAGAGATGACTTAGAGTGTATAGGAGGGCGCTTATGAGGACATGAAGATTCTCTACCATTTTGGACAAGGGAAAGGCAGCTGGGGGTTGTGGCACCCTCTAGGGAACTTGTACTGATCCCTCATGGGTACCAAGAGCAACCGCATACCAAGCAAGGGCATACTGTGTTTGCTGGTGGGGTTGGCTCCACGACCAGTATACCATGCAGTTTCTTCCTTACTGTGGACCATGTGACATTGTTCACTCATTATTGTAGTTACCGCAGCTCCCGAATCCCTGTGGGTGGGTCTCTCCTTTGCCTTCTCTCATTTTTTTCCCTAGCACAGTCTTCCTTCCACTAACGATGATCAGGAAATATATTTATTAGACGAGTTGTTCTCCAACTGTTTTCCTAGACTATGTTTGTGTAAGATTTTAATGGGTGTTTCATTTTAACAAGGTTTCCTGAGCAGATTATTGTGGCAGCATTGGATGGAATCCAGGTAAACAAAGTTCTTTATTAAAGAGCGCACCATGGCTCATCTCTTCAAGAGGGGGTGAAGTGAGCAACTTTATTAGGCTATATACTCCTTCTTTCTGAAAAGGCTTCCTTTTTAGAACCATCTGTCCCTCACCTCCTTTGACATGATCTAACTCTATATCATTTGCTGGACTCGAACTCACAGAGATCCCATAGACTCTGCCTCCTGGATGCTGGGATTTGAGTCATGTGCTACCTACCGCACTGGCTAAATGATGCACGTTGCTCATTTACCTATTTTTGTAACTTTATGAGATTTTTAGGGTAACTTTTATTATGTTACTATTTTAAATGTATAGAAACCTTACAAAGTCTTTTAAGGAGTTCTTCTGTGTTAATTGATTGCCTCATCAATTACTTACATTTTGTGTTATTTCTTTTCCTTGCACCTCCTTTCTTTGCTCTCTTTTCCTCCATTGCTTACCATTATATTCTTAATATTTAAGGTAGTATCAGAATATCACATCTCTGAAATACAGCTTGTGTATTTCCTAGAGACCCATCTATTCTTCTGATCACTGTGTAGTTACTGGACTCAAGAAAGTTTAAATTCATTTAACACCAAATGTCTAATTAATATTCATTTCATTATTACTGATGTCTAATCTATAATCCATATTGAATTGCAACAACTTGTTCCAGTATGTCCTTTATAACTTTTTCTGTTTTGCCTCATCCTGAATACAGGATCACATGTGATATATAATCTCCACATCTCTCTGCCTGGTCTACTCAATCAGGAATTCTTCTCCACCTTTTTTTTTGTATTTTTGACAAGGGTGCCTGACAGACTTTGTAGGATTTCCACCAGAGTAGTTTGTCTGTTTCCTCAAGGCCACATTCAGGTTTGGTGGCAGGGACACCAGTAGGATGCTACATCCTCCTTATTCATTGTATCTGGAAGTAAACAGTATTGTTTGTTCCTGTGATGATGATGTTAACACTGAATACTTGTTTCCGTGTATTCCAGTCTTGTTTAGTGTGACTTACTGTTTCTCCTTTGTATACAGTGCAAGGATAATTCATGAGAAGATACTGTTGTACCTCAACTTCATGAAACTTCAACCACTGTTTGACTCTATTGTCATGCTATAATCTTTGCTACTTCATGACTTATTGGTATTTCTTTCATTATTCATTTGTTTATTTATATCATCATTGATTTTTAGATTACTTTGTTCAGTGATTCATAGTTCATTATATGTATATATGGGTGTATCATCTATCTTCTATCTATCTATCTACCTATCTATCTATCCTCTACCCATCTATCCATCCATCCATCATGTATTTATCTGTCTGCATGTCCATCCATTTATTAATCATCTGTCGGTCTGTCTGTCTGTCCGTTCATCCCTCCTTCCATCATTTATCTATCTTTGCATGTTGGGAATCAAACATAAGGTCTTATGGTGTAGATTGGTTCATACCACTGAACTGCCCACCTAGCTCACTATGAATATTTTGGTGTGTTTATTGTCCTAAATTTAGCCAATGAGAATGGATTCAGGTGATATTTTTTGGTGTCTGTTTAATATGTTTCTGTCATTGTCTTGGGGGACTTGTTTTGTTTCTGGGACAAACAAAAACTCTGGGTTATGTTCTTTTCTTGTCCAGTCATGTCCTGCAGTCAATGTGTTCTTGGTGACTATTACCATTTTTAGCTTTTGGTAGGGTAATGTGCTATCTGGGATCATTTAAAGAAACATGGTATTTAGAAGTTAGGACATGAGTCCTGCTCAGTGCGTGCTCAGTACTGTTGTCGGAGGCTGTTTGTTTGTTTTCTGGCCATCCAGACCCAAAATAATCACACAGAAACTATACTATTTGCAATATCGCTTGGCCAATAGCTTAAGCATATTTTTAGTTAGCTCTTACATCTTAAGTGAATCCATTTTTTTTGTTGTTATTTTTTACCACGAGGCTTGTAGTTTACTGGTTAAGGTTTTGAGGACACATCTGTCTCCTGCAGCAGCTACATGGCTTCTCCCTGATGCCACCTTTTTTTCTCCTCTATCTGCTTGGAATGTTTGCCCTGCTCTGTTCTGCTAAGCCACTGGCCAAAAAAACAACACATGCAGAAAGACTATATGACAGTACTATATCTTATTGTCTATAGAGCGCTCAGCTAACTCAACTAGGACATATGAAAATATGCTAATATGATTTGTAGTTTACACATAATATACCTATACAAGTACACACACACACACACACACACACACACATTCCTTGAACTCTAAGAAAAACCCCGTGTTTGTATTGATATTTCCAATTCATCCCGGACACATCCGTCTATTTTCCCTGTCACTTCTTTTTGGAATGATGGAAACCTGTCTGTTATTATCTTCAGTGTATTGACTCATTTGCTTGAGCCTAGAATACACATGGAGTAATCCCACAGTGGTTGACTCACATAATCGTGATACACATGTCAACCAATTAGAGCTAATATCTTTTGCAATTGGTTAAGTCTATATTTTAATGCAGTATTTACATAGGATAAAACTAAGAAGTCATGAGCATTCAATTTGATTAATTATGGGAGAATGTACACATTTTGTACTGCACCCATTTCACATTAGATGTCCTCTTACTGTACAGTCCTCTCTGCCCCCTCCTCAGCATTAAGATCCATCAGAAGTACTCAGGTCTTTTAAGTTCTTTAACCGTAGATTCATTTAGCCTGCTGTGAATGGGACCGTACACTGTGATATAGTATGAACTCTCTCCTCTGCCCCAGGGCCTTTTATGTTGTGGGTCAAGGAAACACTTTCATGCTGTTTGTTTTAAATTACTTTTGTTGCTGTCGTTGTTTTTCATTGTTGAGCAGTATTCTGCATGTTCAACTACTGTTACTGTTGTATGGCTGTACTGTAATTAATTGTCTGTTGTCTTTTTGTTGAATATTTGGTAATTCCTCTTTTCATTATTCTGAATTAAGTTGTAGTGGGCTACCTACCTTTATGTTAGCATATGCTGTAATCTTCTCCGGCTGATGGCCAGGAGTAGAGGTGCAGGGTATTGAGGGGGGTGAGGAGGGAAGTCATGCCTGTGTGTAGACACTCTTCCAAGTT
This sequence comes from Myodes glareolus, assembly GCF_982192425.1. NCBI lineage: Eukaryota > Metazoa > Chordata > Mammalia > Rodentia > Cricetidae > Myodes > Myodes glareolus. The sequence continues at coordinate 73,050,452 of NC_142038.1, forward strand.
CCTTCACAACGTGGTTGTTTCACTTTGTACTCCTGCCAGCGGGAGTGGGGGTAGGGCTGCCAGCGGGAGTGGGGGTGGGGCTCAGATTTCCAGCCATCCTCCATCCATGCCAATGTTCACACTGCGTGCTTCTGAATTCTCTCTTTCTTTGGAATATGAATTAGTCTTCTTTATGGATTTGCTTATGCCGCCAGTTCATATACGTTAAACTGACTTTGTTTAATGACTCTTTTCCTTAGTACATAGGGTTTTGTGAAAATCCAGGACCTTACTATATAGCCCTGACTGGCCCATAACTTTCTGTATAGATAAGGCTGTCCTCAAACTCTCAGAGATACATTTACCTCTGCCTCCTAAGTGCTGGGATTATAGGAGTGTTCCACCAAGTTTATCGGAGAATCCTATTAAATACAGAAAATTAGTCAGATATTGTTTTTAAGTGGATGACTGGTATGTTACATGATCCTTTACACTCATGTAGAATAGTGCTTACATTAGCACAAAACTGTGAACATGTGCTGCTTAGTATATGCTATGTTAGTGAGAAATCTTCTCTAAGGTGAACAGGGTTGTCTCTCCTGTTATAAGATTACTTTTCATTTATTCATTTGTTCATTCCTCATTCTGGTGGTATTTGGGATCATGGAATGTTTGGCAGTCTTTCCACTACTGAGCTACACCCCCAATCCTAATGTTATTTTAAATTTTAAGTGTTGAAAAGTAAACTCTGCATTCTACTTCATGAGGATGCACTTTTTATAGAGTGTAGCCCTGATAGTTATCTTTATGCTCAGCCTCATCAATCAGAAGACAAACAAAAGACATCACTTCGGTTTCATCTGATTTTAATGGTATCTGCAGAACATGGTATGGAATGGAACACCTAATATTTATGGGTTACATAATTTTTTTAAGTAATAAAAATGTTTGGTCTCTCTTTATCCAAGGCTTTCAGAATGCTGGGATCTGGCCTGTATTCACACAGGACCATAGTATTTTAATTCAAGGTAAGAGAACAAAAGTGAATTACTGAATCATGCCAGAGAAGAAGAGACCTGATGAGCTTTGTTCTTGTGTATCAAAAGATCAAAGGAATACGCCAGGCAGTGGTGGCACACACCTTTTAATCCCAGCACTTGGGATGCAGAGGCAGGCAGATCTCGGTGAGTACGAGGCCAGCCTGGTCTGTAAAGTGAGTTCCAGGAACAACCAGGACTGTTACATTCAGAAACCCTGTCTCAGAAAACAAAACAAAGCAAAGGAGTAAATAAAACCAAAGAATGATGGTGATGATGGTGGTGGTGATGGTGATAGTGGTGATGGTGATAGTGGTGATGGTGGTAGTGGTGATGGTGATAGTGGTGATGGTGCTGATAAAGATGGTGGTAGTGGTGATGGTGGTAGTGGTGATGGTGGTAGTGGTGAGTGATGGTGGTAGTGGTGATGGTGGTAGTGGTGATGGTGGTAGTGGTGAGTGATGGTGGTAGTGGTTATGGTGGTAGTGGTGATGGTGCTGATAAAGATGGTGGTGTGTATGTATGCCAGTGGTTCTCAGTCTGTAGGTCCAGACTTCTTTGGAGGTTGAACAGCATTTTCACGGGAGTTTCCTGAGACCATCAGAAAACACAGATATTTACATTATGGTTCATAACAGTAACAAAATTACAGTTATAAAATAGCATAAACATGATTTTATGGCTGAGGGTCTCCACAATATTAGGAACTGTACTAAAGGGTCATGGCATTAGGAAGGTTGTATTGGCGGGGTGGGGTGTATGCAAAGCCAGAGTGGAAGACAGAGAGTGAAGAGCAGAAATTGCAGTGATCCACATTAGATAATGAAAGTGTGCAAGTTGAATTTGAATTACCTTCCAGTCTGCTCTGAAGAAGATTAAAGACACATGAAGGATTTTAATTAAAAGGGTGATGTGATGTGTTTTGGTGGAAGTCAGGGGACAGTGCCCCTGGCCTCTCTTCCCGCTGCTAGAGTGGACTCTGGTTACCACCTGTTTTAAAACCTCTCTACAGACAAAGCACTCAGAGGTACTGGCATTTCTTTTTTCTCCTCTTTTGGTTGACTGTTTTCATTGGTTCTGCTTTTAACTTTATCCACCTGCTTATATCTTTGCTGTCTTGCCTCTGGTTCGTGTCATTCTCAAAGACTCATAATTTCCTGTCTCCATCCACCCCATTTCCTCTTCTGTGCTTCTCGTAGAGTCTTAAGGAATTTCCAGTTATTCTTTGATCCACGTGGACTCCTTCCTTTCTGTTAATCTTGTTGCCTTTACTTAGCTGTTTGGCTCTGTCCAGCTAGACTATAACCTGGAGGTATTTCCATGAATAATTTGTGTGAAGGAAGAGTGAACCCTGAGTAGCGTGTTGCTGTGCTTAAATATAGAGCAGAGTTAGAGAAGAAAGAAGTCATATGGCTCGATTTGCAAGGTAGAAGACAGGTGCCTGATGGTCTGAGGCCCCAGGAGGTCACACAGGCTTCTAGGGGTTTCCTGGCTCTGCTGTGAGAAAGCCAGAGAAACCCCACCTTGGCTCTTTCTTTCCCTTGTCTGCAGGATTTCTTGGTGATGTCACACCTATTCCTTTGGTGACTTTTGTCCCCAGGTCATGATGCAGATTCTTTGACCAGGCTTCCCTAGTAGACGCTGGCCCTTTTATATCAAAAGGCTTGAAATTTTGGTATAACCCTGCTAAATAAGCCTCTCCTGAACCAAGCCACTGTAGGTGAAGATCAGGTTGCAAGTTAGACATCAATATGAGCTGGACTAGTAGATGCAGGGATAAAGGGAGACACAAACACTACAGGAATCTGAATCTTAGAGGTGTTTTGGAATGTCAACACTGTTCTGGAGACGCAGATTTGATTTAGAGTTTGGTAAAACAACCCCCAAAGATAGCCAGGGACAAGGTGACACCTATGCAGATGAGATTTCTCTTTTTTGTCTCGTGATACTGTTTCTTTCAAGTCTGTAATCCTGCATGTATAAGTAAATTACATACGAACTTTGCTTGAAGGAAGTAGGGCAAAGGTGAAGACAAACTTAAATCCCACTCTTGAGCTGGAGCCACAGACGGCTGCCACCTGCCTGGCCCTAGCCTTGCTGTGATTTCCTGGAGTCTGGGAGGGAGGGGAGTGAGCCCTCCGGTGCTGTTGGGACTCTGATGCAGAAGACAGATTATCAAAATATATATTTACTGAAGGAAAAGCACAGAGAACCTTTCATTGTACTAATCCACAAACCCTATCATTTCTTGCCAATTCCCTCAGGGGGCGGGGAGGGCTGTGAGCCAGAGGGGTCTCATCACACCACTCAACAAAGATTTAATAGCAGGGTGCTGTGGGGGAAGGCTGAGATTATGGAACTTTATTATGCTTACAAAACGGAGTAGGAACCAGCATTATAAATCATCGAGACTAAGCTACACTTAACCGGATAAATGTGTAAAGTACATTTGGTAATACGCCTTACTCCTTGTTCTGCGTCCATTCTCTCTCATCTCCTGCTAATTTGCAAACTTGAGGTGTCTGCTAAGTGCCCTTTCATGTCATTAATGTGAATTGCTTTGGTGCATATGCAGAAAACACCAAGTAGATGGTGTTAGTTCCTAACCCGCGTCCGGCCTTGCTTGTGGTACTTTGTTAAGTAGAAGTCCACATAACAGGAAGACTGATTTTGGGGGAGAACATGCATTTGCAAATCATCTTCAGAAAGCTCTGGCCAGGTTTGAAACTCCTTTTCTTCCTCCCTGCTCTTCTTTCTTCGTTTATTTTTTTTTGTAAAATTTGCACCATTACTGTTTTACGTCACTTCCGCCCCTCCTTCTCTCCCACCCACACTTCCCATCTCCTCCTCCTTCAAATTCATGACCTTGTTTTTATTAGTTACGAAATAATTGTGTGTGTTTGTGCGTGCACGTGCACGCGTGTACGTGTACATGTGTGCGCGCGCAAACATGTGCGTACAACCTATCGAGTCCATTTGGTGTTACTTGGTAGTATATAAGTTTAAAACTGACTACTTGGGATTGGATAGCCTAGCAGAGACTCATCCCTGGAGAATACTGGTTGTTCCTTTCTCAGGAGTCTTTATCTGCCTGCCCACCTGCCCCCTCCTTCTCTCCCTCCCTCTCTCCCTCCCTCCCTCCCTCCCTCCCTCCCTCCCTCCCTCCCTCCCTCCCTCCCTCCCTCCCTCCCTCCCTCCCTCCGTTTCTTTCTTTCTGAGCTCAGGATGTATGATCTCAGGTAAGTGTTACACTGCTGACCTGTGTCTCCGACCCACTTTTTTGTTATTATTGCTATTGTTATTAATCTTGAGGTAGGGTTTCACTACTTGGTTCACTATTATAACCAAGGATGGCTTCCAACTTGAGATCCTCCTGCCTCAGCCTCTTTATTAGCTGGGATTATGCTCAGCAGTTGTTTTTAGACAAATAGTGTTCCCAATTGATTTACATTTTTGAGAAATTGAGCAGTTGAATGGTTGTTATATAAAGTAGTTTGCTCACTTGATTTTATTTTCATAGACGTTCTAGAATCTTTGCACAGTTTTTAAGAACTGAAAACTTTCAGATACGGGAATACTGAGATAGCTATTTTTTGTTTGTTTGTTTGTATTTCCCAGAGAGACATTTAAAAGTGAAAATGTATCTGCAGGTGTTCTGTGACTTTGGAGAATTAAACACTGTGGTTCCTCCTCTGACTCACAGTGAGGGAAGGTGTGACTTTAGAATCCATATTGGCCATTTTTTTCTCAGCAAATCATACATTGCTGTAAACTGTGGAACCAGTATACTGCTTAAAAATTTTAGTTCATATTAATTATATAGCAGATACTATAAGTTTTATTTTCATATGTCTATATTAAAATCTTTATCAATCCATTATGTTTTTATTAATCATTTATATAACATTAATTATATCTATTCTAATTATATTTGAAGTAGTATAAGTCTTATTTTTAACTTGCCTTTTCTTAGTTGAATCTGTAGCATTCTGTGTAAATATTGCCAAATGGTAGCTTAGCCACACAAGTTTCTGAAATACCTGGTTGAAGGCAATGTCCTGGACCTCGTGGGGAGGTCCCCTTAGCATGTGCATCTCTGCGGAGACCAGTGCTTTCTAAACCTTTTTGACAAAAAGTTATTATGTTGTGTAGCATGTACAGAAATAATAATGGAAAAATGACATAAAGATGAAATAAATATAGCTTACAATAGTTTTGCAGTTTTAGGCTCCCAGCCTTTTAATTTATTTTCATCACTGTTAGACCTGAGAAAAGCCACTTCACAAACCAATGAAGAGCAATGACTAGAGGCCCTGGGCTGGTTTCTTCTCCACAGCGGCTGCAGCCTGGGTCCTGTCCTATCTCCCTGTTACGTCAGTGCTGTCTGGCTGGCTTTTGACCTGCCCTGATTAAACTGTCGTCTTCTCCAAGCTCACTTCTTCTCGGAGTGCGGGGCAGAGCCGGCCATTTGCCTGTTGATTACCTGCGTTTGGCCTTCAGTATCTTGCAGGTTTTTTGTTTTTGTTTTTTTTTTTTTTTTGCACAGAACTTTTGGAGTCAGTTGGTAAAATCTGAGACCTGAATTCAATTAGTTAAAATTGAACAATATGGTCCCCAAGTCCTTTTTTTCTGGAGAGAACTGGCGGTGCCATTATGAGAAGCCGCACAAGGATAGAAGACAGGAAGTCATTCAGGTGATTCGAGTCTTATTTATCTTGATCTCAGGAAGATTTGTACTAGAATGACTTTTTAAAAGTTTATTAATTTTTGTGTGTGGGAGTGTATGTGTATGTATGACTGCATACGCACATGGGCATGTGGGGACCAGAGGAATGAATATCTCAGCTGGAATTTCATTTACCTTAGTTTTGAGACAGGATCTCATTGGCTTGGAAGAACCCCAGGATACCAGACTGGTGAGCAGGCAGTGTCTCTGCTTTCTCAGTACTGGGGTTTCAAGGTGGATCATGGCTCCTGGCTTTTTCAGATGGATTCTGTGAATAAAACTAAGGTCCTTGTGTGGCATTAAGCTACCTCTCCCATCCCTAGAGTGAACAGTGTCTTCTCTGATTGGATGCTAAAGATTCAGACTGTGAGCTCTATCCTGGAATAAGGTGCCCTGTGTTCTACAAAATGCTTCCTGTCTGTCACACACTTCACAATATGGAAACCTGAGTCACTGCTGCTCTCCAATATAGAGACAGCGGTTCAGGCAGCTGTGCGAGCGTCTTCATCCACCAGGGCCGTGACTGAGTCTGTTATGCATTTGCCCAAAATGAGTAACCACCTGTAATTGGTTCTGAATTCTGGAAAACTAGTAAGTGAACTTCTTTCTCTGGTTTTGGAGAGTCAGTTCACTTTATACTTGCTGCACACACCTGTCATTTCGACACTGATCTTGTTTGCTATAGCAGATTAAAAATAATTACAACATTGTGTGTGTGTGTGTGTGTGTGTGTGTGTGTGTGTGTGTGTGTGTGCTGGGGGTGTGGCACCACAGCACACATGTGGTACTCATAGGAGATTTGGGGAAGTTGATTCTTTTCTTTCACTGTGTCCTGGGGTTTGAATTCAGGTGTGAGGTCCCTGACAAGCCTCTTAACCCACTGCCCCCTTTTCTTGGCTCTTTCTGTTTATATATTATTTTTTAAGAGCAGAATTCTAAAATGTAGAGGTTCCTTGTCTTTTCTGCCGTTCTCATGTTAACATGCTTGGAAATCCTCACTTTAACGTAGACACTAAATGGTATGATACGCCTTTTGTCCTTAAAGCTTCAGAGAATGTAACTGGGGCTTACACGGGGCCAGAGGATGAATGCTGTGTTTTTACCGTAGCTGATGATACAGCACATGTGTTAGCTTTATTAAAATCAAATAGCTCACGTGCCGAAAGGCTGGCTTAGGAGAACATTCACTGTGTGTCACTCTTCCAGGTATTCATACTCTCAGCCTGCTTTTCCTAAGCCGTGGGTGACAGGGTAGCTGACTGCAAGCAAGGTTGCATTCGCTGAATGGGGAATGAGGGGTGTGTCCACTTAGCTTTAACAAGAAAACCTAACTGGACTCTTCATTAATTGTAGCCATATTTACATGAATATGTTTTCTCATTAACTCGAGTATTTAAATTTTTCAGGAAAAAATTCATTAATCTGTGAATTCAAAAAAGTTGCCTCTGAATGTCTGCTAAACCACGGTGGTTTTATGAAATGCCTTACCTTCGCTGTGTACTTGAGACTGAACATCTAATGATCTAATTGTTCTCTAATTGGGAATGAGTGTCTAGTGATCTAGTAGTCTGGTTTCCGGATTCATTTGCCCCAAACTTGTAAATACAATGTGAGGAGCACAAACCATGGGAGAATATCTTTAAGACGGTCTAGCATGTCCTTGATGGCCACTGCTGGTGACTAAAGCTGTCAGCGTGTCCCTGTGGAGATGTGTAAAAATTGCAAACCAAGAGCTGTATTTGGGCCATGAAAGCCGTGGGGTCTTTTGTGGGAAGATGAATTAAAAGAGACCCACAATTTCCTATGTCCACTGCAGCCTGGCCGCCCACCTTGGGAACAGGGCAGGGCCATGTGCACAGGAAGGCTCCCTTCCCACCTAGCCCCTTCTAGGTGTGAAATCCACACTATAAAACAAGACGGTGAAACTTTTACATTTTTGCCTGAGCACACTTGATTCTGTTTTAAAGGTCATTCTCCTTAGGACGCTGTAACTGACATCTATTTCTTCCTTAGACCGTGGGCAGCTAAGGGATCTATGAGAAGTAGACTTTGCACGCTCTGCTCTTTGTGCTGAGCCCTGCCTGGGGAGCCTGTCTTCCGGGACTGGCGGCCGTGTCACAGAGATCAGTGACCTCTTAATAGGTCTTGGAGGGAATCTGTCTACCCTGCGCCTCAGGGCGAGGTTTCTTTAAACTTCAAGGCGTTGGACTGAGACTCTGCTCTCCTCCCTTCCTTCAGCTCTACCTTCAGGGGAAATTGATCGATTAGAAGTGATTATTCCACAAACTCTGAACCCTTTCCCCCACCTCTTTGTTCCAACTGGAGCTTCTCAAAGTTTAAAGGGATCGTGCCTCCTGGGTGAATGGTAGGATGAATGTAGGTAGATTATTGGGTAGAACTCTTTGAACACACATTAGAAGTGCTAAAAAATATATTCGTAACAGTAGGGAATATCTGAAAGCTAAAAGGGTAAGGAAACATTTGTTTCAGTATAATTATAATGTAATTGTGTGGGGGTATTTTTGGGCACATGATTAGCTGTTAGAATGTAGAATCACAGTAGCAAGGCAAGGCAGGAAAATAACAGGGTCAGCTTAGGAATGGGCAAACTGGCAAAATTGGGGCGGCAAATAAAACCATAACAGCACTGATGACAACAGAGAATGACTGGGTTTGTGCATGTCTTCGGTTCAGCTCGGCAGGGCCGATCAACCGATGGCTTTCATTGTTTTCTAGTGTCTTTGTTTAGCAACAGCAAATGGCATGCATGTTTTGTTTTGCATGTATAATATGTCTAATTGACAGGTTCCTTGGGTCATACATGATTAATTATGACTTTATCAAGCTTTTTCCTTTTAAAAATGTAATTCTTTGACTCTACCTGTGCTCCTCAAACCTTAGCTCAGCTTCCTTGTGTACTAAACAGAATGTGGACAAGGATGAGCAGACCGATGAGCTCAGCAGCGTCTCCGTTCCATGCTTACGGAGCTGGAGAGACATGCACACTGGGTTGTTGAGAAATGCCCGGCTAAAAGTCAGATTTTCTAAATAAAATTCCAGTAGGTCTGGAGACACATCCATTTTCCAGTCTCTCTCTAGGTGAGGAAGGCTACTTTATTTTCTGTGGCTTTCTTGAAATAGGGCCGGTTTTAAAACCCTTGGAGTTCTCAGCCTTCCCGTGTGGTCCTGGATACTGGAATGGAGGGTGACTGGTCATATCTGGGCCGGGTGTTGATTACAAAAGCAGAAAATTAAAATGCGACCAGCTCTCAGCCCTTGCATTCTCCATCATTCTTAGAAAATAGACAATTTACAGATAAAGTTATGGTTCAAATGATGTGGAAACAATAGCCTACTTTCAGAAGATACTCATGCTTCTAGAAAAAAATGTTCTGTGGATTCTCACACAAAGCTGTATTTTTGGTTGTATCAATAAAACATTTTCCACTTAATTTATGAATTATTTAAAGTGTGTATTTTTATTACTCAGACTGGCTTTGAACTTGACTTTCTATAGTCTAATTTGTGAAAATAGTCCCCATTGTAATTAGCTGATCAGGCTGGCAATCTCCTGAGCCTGCTTTTGTAATATGTTTGAAATCTGTCAGACCTATCATATACCTATTTCTTATACATAGTTTTGTTTTCTATGAGAAGTATTTTCTTTTTACCAATGTTTTATAGACATCATCAGAAGCCATGTCTTCTGACTGTACACATTGGTTTAATATTTCAGATTTGATATTCTATATTATCATGCTTTCAAAAAGAACTCTTCAAAGTTTTACCTACAAGCGAACATTTGAATTATGGGTATATATTTATTTTTCCTCTTCTTGTTTTTCTGAATTTTTTTTCTCCCTGTAACTTAATACTCCCCCTTCCCATCACTTTGCTTTTTTCCCTTATCCACGGCTTCTTTTCCGGGCACAAATCTTAACCTAGTGTCTCTCAGCCTTCCTACTGTGCCCTGCTCTAACACAGTCCTCATGCTGACCCCCAGTTGTAACATGAGGGGGCCGGCTTGTTGGGGTTTCCGTCCCACCCGGTACCCCACAGCTGGCCTACCCCAAGGAAAATCACACACAAGACTCCATAAGGTTATAAACTGATTGGCCCATTAGGTCAGGCTACTTATTAGCTCTTATAACTTATGTTACCCCATTATCCTTATCTATGTTAACACATGGCTCATTACCTTTCTCAGCTGGGCAAGTTACATGCTGCCTCTTCGGTGGTCTGCACAGGAGTGGCTGAGGAAACTTTCTCCTCCCTAGCCTTATCCTATTCTCATTGCCCCGCCTCTACTTCCTGTCTGGTTGACCCGCCTATACTTCCTGCCTGGCCAATCAGCATTTTATTAAAATACATGATTGACAGAATACAGACAATTCTCCCACACCACCCAGTCATAAACTACAGAACTGTAAACTACTTAATAACTGTAATTTTGCTACTGTTATGAATCTAAATATAAATATCTGATGTACAGGGTATCTGTGACCCCAGCGAAAGGGTTGTTCGACCCCTAAAGGGGCCGCGACCCACAGTCTGAGACCCACTGCCTTTGTCCACTGCTTTCTTCTTTTCTCTTATTTTTCTATGGAAGTACGTCTCTGTATTAAAGAAAGAATTCAACTATGCAAAGCCAATCACTTTCCATCACCTTTTGTACCTGTGAGCACCTAAGTGATGCATCTTCTATAGTTGTTGACATCCTATTGTTGACAGTGGCACCCACCCTATCACGCTGTATCTCCTGACTTCCATTAGTCTAGTTACCTTCTGTAAGCAAACTGCTTGCCGTTTGTAGTTCATTTATCCCCTTTCCCAGCAGAAAAAGCACAGAACTATTATCTCCACCTTAATTTTCATTAGTGCTTCCTCACGGGTAGAGCTTGTTATTTGCTAACTGCAAAATAGTGAAAGTTTTCTTCTTGTGAACAGTTTCACCACTGACCAATGGCCATGGACATAAATATTCTTCCACGGATTACCTGTTGTAGCTGGACTTCATATAATGCTTCCCAGCACTCACTTCTACATTCAGGACACCTATATAGTCAGTAGCATGCCTGTCCAAATTCCTGTATGCATTTATCGGAATTTCATTTATCAAGATCCTGTTATTTGACTGTTATCATTTTGATCTTAAGTCTCCAATAAGGGCCCTTGTAAAGGCCTGATCCCCAGGGAGAACTACAAGAAGACAGTTTAAAAAAAAAGAAAAGAAGAGGTGAGGCTTAGTGGAAAGCCTTTAGTAAAGGGGACTGTGCCAGCCAGGGGACTGTAGGTTCATGGCTCTCTCCTGGCTTTGTTTCCTGGCCACAGGCTGGAATCGTTTGCTCTTATGTGTTCTCCCTGCCATTGCTGTCTGACACCTTGCCCAGACACTTAAAAGTACTTGGTCCACCTGGGCATGAACTCCTCTAAAACTGAACCAGAGTAGTTATAGTAATGGACAAACTACAACACAGAGGCACACAGTACATTCTTAGAATACAGGGCTCAGGGCCTTTGGAAAGAATGATGTAAGGGAAGGTCATGGAGAACAGTCTGGAGCTCCAGGACTGGCTTCTTGGAGCACATGATATCTTAAGGTAGACCGTGTGTATGTGTGTGTGTGTGTGTGTGTGTGTGTGTGTGTCTTTGGAAGGGTTGTGGAGGCAGGACTGGACAGCACAGTTCTTGCTGATACAAGAGAAAAAAGGAGACTAGGAGAAGTGAAACAGCAGAGTATTGCCTGGGCAGCACCTTGGTGGAAGAAAAAAACATGTCACAGAGAACAATTGAGAGATCACGGGTGTATTAGCTATCTGTTGCTTTGTAACAAAGCCTCCAAGAGTTTTTACTTACAGTGCCAACTATGTATTATCTCAGAGTTTCTGTAGATAGGGAATTTGGGAGCAGGATGCCTGGGAAATTTTCTTTTGGGGTTCTTTAGGAGTTTGCAATTAGGTGCTGATCAGGGTTGGAACATCTCTGAGCTCAGTCACAGGGCTGCTGACTGGAAATGTGACTGGGAGCCTCAGTGTCTGGGCCTCTGGAGGAGAGCACAGCACATAACAGTGATATTCTTTCCACAAAGAAAGTAATGAGAGGAGGGGTAGGAGAAAGCAGGAAAAGACAAGGAGGAAGAGGATGAAGAAAAGGAATGAGAGGGGATGATAGGAGGAAGAGGAAGAGGAAAGTAGGAGGTGTGAATCAGCCATATCCTGTAGTCTGAGGCTGCTCATTTGTTTCCTAGCTACTCAGACCCAAATAATCACAAAGAAACTTTGGCCAATAGCTTATGCATATTTCTATCTAACTCCTACATCTTAAATTAATCCATTTCTATTAATCTGTGTATCGCCAGGAGGCTTTGACCTACCGGTAAGTTTCTGGCTGGTGGCTTGTGTCTTTCTTCTTTGTCACTTACATGGCGTCTCCTTGGCTCCACCTACTCTCTATATCCCGCCTGACTTTACTCTAGTAAGCCATTAACTGGAACAGCTTCTTTAATAACCAATGGAAATAAAACATATTCATAGCATACAGAGAGGAATTTCCCATCAATATCCCTTCCTAGGTAACTTCCTACCCTAGGAACAAGGTACAGTATCTTTCATGGCCACTCTTGGCTATCGCACATCAGTATTCCTCTCGCTGTCTGCTGACCACACAGCTAACCCTGGGGTGATATGAAAAGGACCACACAGGTATAAGATTTAGGCGGTAGGGGTCATTGGGGATATACTTCAGGCTCATGACTACAATGAAGTAGGAAGAGAAGTTGGATCTTGTGACTGAGAGCCATGCTCAGACCTTCCATTTGAGTCTGTGTCCTCTGCCTTTCAGCCATCCTTTAAGTGTGCACAGACATGAGGAGTTGACCTAACAGAGATTCTCTGTTTACCTGATTACCTGCACAGTCAAGGCAGGAACTGTTTTACATACTTGGAGAATTTTATTGGAATATTAAGCTTAGAGTTGTAAGGATGTTCTATAATTACTGTTCTGGTGGCAGGTAGCTGGGACGGGTTATATGCTGGAAGGTGAACACACATGTTCCCCTTGGTCCATACTACATAGAGCAGAGTAGACCAGAGAAGGAATACAATAAGTCATTCTAACTAGGAAGCTCTTGCAATTTGTGGGTTGAGGAGGGTGAAGCCAAGTCAAAGGATGGGTGAGGAGGACCAAGGATAACTTTCTAGGAGGCAAGACTGCTGGGGATGAGCTCATTGGCAGGGGCAGGCATGGTAACAAGACAGAAACATAAGAACAGCCTTAGAGCTCTGCATTCCTGGTGGGACTCCACTTTCCTGCAGTTGACACCGGAAATGAGAAAGAAGCAGCTTTGAAGCTAAAGTGGTGGCAGCCATCTTTGAAGCTAGGGTGTTGGCAGCCATCTTTGAAGCTAGAGTGTTGGCAGCCATCTTTGCTGTGTGACATCTGAGATTCTTTCCTGGCTAGAACTGTTCAGAACCCCAGGTGCAAAGGTAGGTGGCCACCTTTTTTGTGTCACGTGAGCTTCATGAGCTTCTTTCCCATAATATCTCTAATTTTGTGCCTTTTTCTGATCTAGGTTTTAAATTAGTAACTTAAATTTTGCACACAAGTATGTATGGAATATGTGTACCTAGTCACATGTGTGAGTACATATATGCATGTGTTTGCAAATGTGTGTCAAGGCCCGAGGTTGAAATTGAGTGTTTTCCTCAATCAATGTCTATCCTACATGCTGAATTAGGACATCTGGCTGAACCTGGCACCCCCTTTTCCAAGAGTCTGGCTACCTAGCTTGCTCCAGGGCTTTCCAGGCTCTGTGTCCTTCCTGCTGGAATTGCAGTGGGCCCCATCACCGCCAGCTCTTGAATGTACTCTGGGATTGGAACTCCCATCCTCATGCTGGTGTGGCACCGCCCCAGTCCATGTTCTGTTTGAGTACAGAACACCTGCCCAGGCTGGTTACTCCTTGGGAGTTTGGCTCTGAGTAGAAGCTTCTGAAGCTGGGGTGATGTATAGCTAGAGAAAGGCGCCAGTGACGTTTGCTGGTGCTCTTTGAGATGGGGAGTTCTGCAACTAGGGCTTATTGGCCTCACTGAAACCCAGAAAATTTATTCTTCACTCCCGTAGGATTAGGTCAATGGTGTCCCCTCTTCCTTCCCCCTCCATCATCCCCCCCACCTCTCCTTGTCTCTGCTCTGTCCCTCCTCTCCTCTGTTCGTCTCCCCTCCCTTCATCTTCTTTCATCTCTCACTGATGTCCATCTATATGGGAAATGTTATTATTAGTGAATTTTTAGTTATGACCAGAAACTGCCCCTTCCCTCCTTGCTAACCTCTGAGGAAGAAAGAAAGAAAGAAAGAAAGAAAGAAAGAAAGAAAGAAAGAAAGAAAGAAAGAAAGAAAGAAAGAAAGAAAGAAAGGTGGGGGCGAGAGAGAGGGAGGGAGAGAGAAGTTACCAGGCAGATATAATTTTACTGTTCATTGCTTGGAATCTGTGACCACCTTGTGAATCTTAACAGGCCATTTTTATGGCTGACTTTCACATTGCCATTTCCCCATCATCTTCCTTTGTATTATTTTCATTAAAAATTCCATTAGCTTAAAAAAATCAATGTAATCATTTTGGTAGTAATTAATTCTTAGCAATCTTCTAAAGGAGAAATGAAGGAGTAAAACTTGAAAGTGTTAAAATGAGTAAAATAGTGTGCGGTTCCAAGGACCCCCTAGAGATGGCGGGTGCAGTGCGGAAGATGCATTCTGGGGAATGGTCCAGGACAGCGCCCGCGCCAGTGCTGACTCTGTCGCCCCAGCCAGATAGCTAGAAGTTCTCATCTAACGTCTCCTCATCTGTGCAAGGAGGGCAGTAGTGAGAAGCGTGAGAGTCGGTTCTAGACTTGAGTATCTCCCCAAGTCCTGAAGAGTCTGGAAAGAGAAAGTATGAGTTTAATATTTGGTGTTCTGCCTGGCAGTTTTCCCCCTTTTAAGTCAAAAAGGAGGGCTGGATTTATAGCTCCCCTGTAGAGTTCTTGCCTAGCGTGCCTGAGGCACTGGGTTCAATCCCCAGTCTTGCCAATGAATAAGTCAGCCCAAAGGGCCTTAGTGCGTCCTAGATGCTGTAGGAAGGGTCAGTAGGTAAGTCAGAGTAGGTTCTGTGTGTGACATTGTCTTAGGAAGATTTGATATTCAGCTTTATGCAGAACAGAGAATGTCACATTTGGGGAACAAAGAAGAAACCCTGTTTCTGTTATGGGAAAAGTACTGAATCCACAACTTCATTCTTCAGAATCCACTAAACAGTAAAGCCCCGACACTGGTCTTCACATGTGTGCTCTGTGTAGAGAGTGTGAGATCATGCGCAGTGATCATCATTGAAGAATTTTGTGCTTGTGTCTTACGTGTTGGCTGGTATAGATTCCCCACACACACAACTTCTAGAATGACTTTTTTAAAAAAAAATCTCTCTCTAGTTTTGTGAATTAGCTAAAAATTAGAACACATTATTTTTAGGGCAGTTTAAAATATTCATACCTCGTGTTCAACAGACAGGCCTACGTGCCTTGGAATTGGTCTGGCTGCAGTGGAGGTGCAAGTGAGCAATGGTTTGGAAAATCGCCTGCGCCTGGTGAGTTCATTTAAACACAGGAGACTTAAAGATTTGTGTTTTCTAGGGAATAGGACCTAACGGAATGCATTTGTGCATCAAATGCTCCTGGAGACAGTTGGCTGCTTTTGTGGTGCGCCTGACACATTGAAGCAACATACTTAATGTGGACGTGGCAGTGTATTTTGCTGAGCATTGCGAGGGCACAAAAGAAATGTGTCATGAACTCCACTCTGTGGATCGCGCTATGCACTAGGGGAGCAAAATGCTCACGCCTGGAAATTGTAATACTGAATGTGGCAATGTGTCATTAAAAGGCAGAGCTGCTAATATGTATGGTTAGTTCAAAGATGGGTTGGTGAATGTGTGCATGAGAGACCTTCTGGAAGGAATCGGGGGTGAGAGCTGCCCAGAGGGAGCATTAGGAAATGAAGGGGCAGGGAGTGGGTGTGGGGTGGTAGAGCTAAACAGGGCATTCCAGGGGGTAATTGCTGATGTTTAAGACTCTGCCTTCAAATTCTGATATCTCATAGAGACAACAATTTCATAAGCCATAGCGTTCTGTCACAGCAAGTTGCACACTCAGAGCATTCAGGAGTTCCAGCAGGGCAGAGTGCATGAGAAAGTGCTGGAGGGATACACAAAGCAGCCTCCATAAAGGCAGCCCCTGGCCAGCAAGATTAACAAAACCTGCTTCACCTAGGTTGTCTAAGGAGAGCAGCTTACAGAGTCCGGTCGAGTTTGTGCACAGCTGCTAGGAAGTGAGCTAGGCTGTGGCAGCGTTTGAGAACAGCCAGAGGCACTGCGAAAGTAGCTCTCAAATAGAACGGGTGTGGACTCTCAGACAAAATGTCTTTACACAATAGAAATATGTTGAGCATCGATACGATATTTGATGGCAGCGTCACTTACCTAAATCCTTCTGTTGAAATGCCACGGAGTGTCTTAGGGCTTAGTTTTCCTTTAACTTTTACTGTTATTATGCCATGAGCCTTTGGTGCCCCTCAAATGTAAATTTTCTCCAGTGAAGGAAGAAATTACTGGCACAGCTATTAATAGTTTAATGAAAAGTCTTATTGCTTCTTAAATTTATATTTTCATGGTGATTGACAATTATTAATTGGTCAATTCTCTGTCTGTGCTCATGAGGTAGGTCAATATTTTCTACACTACCAAATGAGAAGATTAAGAAATCAAACACTCAACACGAATCTCCCCAGCAACCTATTTCCACATTGACTTGGGTGCAAATGAATTCTGTATAAGCTGTGTTTTTAGTTAGGTGGGAATCTTGGTGTTGTGTGAGTGACTACCTGAGAAATTTTCCCTGTCAGCCATACAATTTGGAAATCCATTGACACCAAGTGGGGGTTTCGACTTACAAAAGTAAATTTGGCTAGTGGATACAGATGTTTTCGGTGGTTTGATATGAAGAGCCTCTGATCTTTTCTGCCCCACCCAAAAAAGGCTTGTGGGTACCTCAGATGGTGGTGCTATTTCAGGAAACGTTAGGAGGTGGGGCTTAGCAGAAGGAAGTGAGTCATAGGGGTGTGTCCTTGGGGTTCTGTCCAGTCCTGGGCCTTGACTTTCCCTCTTTATTTCTTCATCACGTATTCATCCTAACTTGATGTTTTCAAGTGCATGGGGCCACGTAGCCATGGCTAAAGCTCTGAAACTGACTCAGAATGAATCTTTGCTCCTTTTAAGTTGTTCTGTTAGTATATTGTCACAGTAGCCAGGTCTGACAGGACATGGCATCTGAGACTGAAAGTCGATAAATTCATGGGTGAAATAGTTTCCTGTAATAGAAAATCCCAATACAACAATAGCATATTTGAGATAATGAAGTTTCTTCATCTCACCTGGGTGAGAACTAGAATTAAATAATCCAGAGCTGGCTTAGGAGTATTGTGCTTCCTCAAGCACCAAGGCTGCTTTCTGTGCAGCTTCCTTTCCTAGCACATAACTGGCATCTTCAAGTAGGACAAGATGGCTGCTAGAGTTTGTGTACCTTGTGCAGCGTGGATTAGGAGGAGGGAGGAGGAGAAGGGGGGCAGCTGCTCTGGAAACAGTCTTCCCCTGCATTCCACAGTCATCTCACGGTCCTGTTAGTGGAAAGGACCGAGGGGGTCGGAATCTGACAATCTAGCACACAATTGCTGTATTTGATTTTTTTCATTTTACACTATTTTATAATATTTTATATTCCTGGAGATAACATCTCTTCCAAGATCATATATAATTTAGAGAATGTGCTAAAATGTAAGAGCTTTTAAACTCCCAATGTGGATGGACCTTTTTCTCTGGGTGATAACTCACATTCTTTAATTATTTAGCAAAAAGCACATCAGATTTTCCAGTGAAGAGACTGTTTGCAGTCAAAGGCAGAGCTGTGTCTAGCATTGTTTTGTTGGCCCTTGTTGTTGTTGTTTTGAATGCATATACTCCTAGAGAGAAAATAAGGAAACATGTTATATTAGGACTAAAATGCTTGATATGGCCAAGCCAGGCGTGGTACGGCTTTATGACCCAGGGAGTGTTTTCTGAACCAGGGGACAGCACTGGAAAGTTCTCTGTTCCCGTCCAACCTCAACACTTTCTGATAGGTCCCTAGGAGCCTATCTCCCATGAAAGCATCATACACGATGTTTCTTTGTGAATGTGTCCTGGAATGTGGAGGTCAAGTATGTGAAAGGCACGTCACTCATTCACCTTCTGTGTGTGATGTGTCACCTAAGCACTGTTCGCTTACCATTGCCAGCAGGAGACAGGGACACACTGATAGGGTAGGACGAAGGTAGAAACTGATGCCTGGCACGTCTGATGTTTCATTTCTAAGATGCCATAGGCCTCAAAGTCCTGCCACAAACACTTATCCCACTTCCCTTCCTCTTTATCGTTCTGCCCAGTGCCATTTATAAATAAGTGACGAGAAACTCCCAGATGATCTATACAGGTAGAGGGCTTATAGGAGAAAGGTACTTTTTCTATTGCTGCCCCGAACTAGAGGGTTGGAATGGAATGTTCAAGAATGAAAGCTTGGAGTTGGAAAGCCATTTTGAACTCCTCTGGCGGAACTTCTTTGTTCTAGAGAACTGAGGATGGGATGTGGCTGTGTTTGTAGGGGCCTGCAGAGAGAGCCTGAGTGCTGAGTGCGGATCCCCAGAGCCCACTCAGAAGGCTGTGCATGGTCATGTGTGCCCCTGTGACACCAGGACTGCGTAGAGGTGACAAGTGGATCCCTGATGAGCTTTAGGTTCAGCTAGAGCCCCTGTTTCAAAATTTGAAAGGTGGAGATCAATGGAGGAAAGACACCTGATGTTAACCTCTGGTCTCCAGATGTTCATGCATATTTGTACACCCCCATCTCCCCCACCAACATATGTACACAACAGTAACAAGCATAAATGTGCATGAACAGCCCTTCCCCTCTGAATGATCTGCTGGTCCTGCCAGCACTTAGACAGTGAGCTTCCCCCTCCATGTCCAGTGCGGACTTCCTACAGTGGTTTAAAGCTCTGTGAACAGTGGTTGATACCAGAGGCCATTAGTTACCTGAGCACTGTTGAGTAGAGGATCTGTCTGTTAAGGGTTTACTCCCACTTATTCCAGGGTTGTCTAGATACAGACACATCTGTAAGTGGACAAACTCTGGAAACCCGTCTCCCTTTTCCCCTCCCACCTCACTTGAATATTTCCTCCTTCCCCATGTCCTCCCTGGATACTTTGAATCCCTTGAGAACATTGAGGGATGTTTGCTAACATCCCTCAGAAGGAGAGCGCTAGCCTCTGGAAGCCTGTATCCACAACAGGTGCTACTTTGTTTCTGTCAGTGTATAAGCCATGAGGCCAGGGTCTGCTCACCATTTTGGCATGAGAGAAGACTTGTGTGTCTCTGGGTGTCCCTGCTGATGTCAGGAGGGGGTGACACTTAAAGAAACACGTTTGGCTCCTTGTCACGCCTCCATCTGTACTCAGTGCCCCGAGTGTACAGTAGGGAGGCCACTGTGCCCCTCTCAGCTGCTTCAGCGTCACATCACACGCTGCCCATGCTGTCTGTGTCCTTATCAGCTTTTCTGCTCGACTGGACACTTTCAGATTCTTCTAACCCTGTACGAAGCCTTTTCCAGATTTTAATAAACATCTAATGCGTCTCCCGTGTATATCCTAGGAACTCCATAAAACTGAGTATAGATATGATGGAAGAAAAAGTAAATTCCAGCTGCCAGTGGCTCATGTTTGCTAATTGGAAAAGTTATGGGTGCTTTCAAAATAAAAGCAAGTTTATAGATACCCTTTATAGAATAGCTGTTACATTGTTAGAGAATTAAAATGTATGTCATCTCAACAATCATCCACCGTTGTGTTAGCAAAGCTCTGGAGAAGCATAAATGTTTCTCAACATTGCTTGATGTTTGCAAATTATTAATATGTACACGTCTGTGGGTGGGAAAGAGTTTGACTGAAGAACCAAAGGGGAAAAGGAGGAGCAGAAAGGTTGAATGTGAATATATGCCTCTTTCAACAACATCACTGAGAATGATTTGTTCATCTTTTTGAAGACCCTTTAATATATGTAATGTAATTTAAGGCTGCAGTGGCTTCTTTACAGTTTCTTAAGTAAGATTTTTCTGGCTTTTCCAATACACTGAAAACTTACATTTTTTTGTTAATAAGGGATGTAAAAAAATACCAAAGTAAGTTTGTTGTTTTGATTCTGCACTGTTCTGTCAAAATGTACATTTAAAATAGTCATGACTGTTACATTTCCTCTCATGCATGTGTGTGTTTTAGCCACTCCTGTTAGAATGCCGTCTCACGCATGTGTGAGAGTCTCAGCTATTCCTATTGCAGTGCCATGTCACGTGTGTGTGTGTGTGTGTGTGTGTGTGTGTGTGTGTGTGTGGTGTCCCTCACATTTCATATTGTTGAAACAAAGTACAGTGGACTTCATGGGTTTTTCACCCATGTACTCAACCAATTATGGATCTAAAATATCTCTACACCCATATAGACGCTTTTCTTGTCAAACAACACAGGACTATTTCTATATCTTTTACCTTGGATTTGTTTGAGAAGTATTTTATAGATGATTTAAAATACATAAAGAATGTGTGAGGTCAAAACAGAATACCACATGGGATTTTGGCATCCACTGAATTTGGTACCCAAGGGTATTAACTCCCCATGGATGCTGAGGAATGACTACATGATAGAAGCTGTTACTCCCGTGGCTGGTGCTGGCTGCTCCTGAGAGTACATCTCTGACTGTCATTCTCAGAGGCCACCTTAACTTACCATGGCTAGGCTCTAGCTTCCAGAAGAAGTATGTCCAGGCCTCTGCCGCAGCCTGAGGAGGCTGAGGCTCAGGCTAACAACCCTTCCTTGTTCACTTCCATCTTCTTCTATCACTTCAGATAAGTTCCTTGTCTTCCCGGGAAATGAGCAGGGGACATTGGTGCCATGATGGTGGCGGAGGAAGGTCACACTGCAGAAGAGCATGTGGAACAAGAGTTATTATTGTGACCACCTTGGGAAACATAACCTACCGCAGAAATCAAAGTCCTTATTATTATCACTTCTTTTCCTCCAAAGTCTGTCATGCAGTTTTAATTGATCTTCTGCCTCTCAGTGAGGACCGGGGAGCATGGACTTATCAAGGGTAATTTCTTAACAGTAGCCTTTTGTCCCCTTAGAGCACAGGTTCCCTGTTGAGAGTGTCGTGCACTTAAGAGCCAACCCCACTCTCCCATGTCACCAGTGTTCTTTATTTATTAAAGAAATGTTCATCAACTATAGTGGTTTCTCATCCTGACCGCCAGTGGGCAAACACCCACTAAAGGTCCTTGCCTCTCCCCACGTGTTTAAACACATGTTTGGAATCGTCCACTCCTTCTTTTGCATAAAGTGAAATTGAGAGTCCCTTAAGTATTTCTTCCTTAAGCAAATTAGTGTATATTGTTGCTGTCATTTTTAAGTCACAAATTCTGCCTGGATTACTAGCTTCTTTTCAATCTGTCTGTAGCACGTTTGTACTTAAGATGGTCTCGCACACGTTCTCACTCCTTCCCTGGACTCAGCAGCAGGAGTGTGTGAGAGCCCAGCTGTTTCTGTGCCCCGTTGGTGCTGTGCACAGTCTGCTGTAGACCGCTGGCCGTGGCTCCCAAGTGCCATTGTTTACTTAGTGACGGAAAGCTGTTCCTGATAGAGATGAGTCAGTTTCCGTCTGCATCAAGGGGTTTACATGTAGGGACAGATGCAGAAGATGACAAACCCGCGTCACGTGACCACTCAGGGTTGTTTTTCCCCTCTGGGTTTCCATGTGGGAAGCTGTAGTAGTTAGAACTTTGCTGTTGCTGAGCCCTGGATGTCCGTTGTCCAAGGTGCATCCATGTTTGTGGTCTGTTTCTCTGGCTTGGAGTCAACACCACATTCTTTTGAGATGCATTCATTCTTTAGAAAAGGGACATCCTCCTGCATCTTCTCTGGAAGACTCAACGGAGCCGCAGGTGTGCTGTACTTACTACCTGTGGATTGCTGCCAGGGTCTGCACATTGCAGTGTTACTTCCTTCTGCAGTGTATTGTTTTTTAAAAAATCGTTGAGTCTAAAATCTTATCTTTATTGTCGTTATCATTGATAGGCACCCACATATAGGATATATGTATGTGTGTGTGTCTGTATGAATATACATGACATGTATTTATACTTACTGCATTAGTTTCATTCTTGCGGTTGTGATTAGATAGACCTAACAAAAAGCAGCTGTCAAAGGATTTATTTGGCTCATGCCCACCATGAATACAGTCCACCATGGTGGAGAACACGTGACTGCAGGAGCATGAAGAAGGTGGTCACTGTACATCTGGAGGTGGGAAGAATGGATGTAAAGTGAGGACAGGCTGTGGCAACACTGCGAGATTCCCTGCTCCCAGTGACTCCGTTCCTCCATTGAGGCTTCATTTCCTAAAGTACTCACAAGTTTCCAAAAGAACACAACCCCGCTGGTGGTCAGGGGTCCATGTTCCCATGGGTGGCATTTCACATTCAAGCCATGACATGTATATACATATGTACTTACACAAGCATGTGTTTCTAGTGTAGTAGATACTTGAACATGTCAGTAGAATTTGTATTCACAAACATGGACTCAAATAACTATGTGTTCGTGAGGACAGACCAGATGATGGAAGTCAAATAATGTGCCACTGTAATTGCTATGCTTGTGTGGAGTATGGTTTAGATGGAGAAAATGAATGGCAAAGGCATCCTTATAGAGGAGCCGCGGTCCGAATGATAGAGGGGGATCTGCCTCCTGCTCTGGTGATGGGCAGAGAAGAAGGATGTACACTCGGACCTCGTTGTTTGAGCCTTCCATTTGCTTTAGCAGTAGCGGGTCTACGAGGAGTGCCCAGGGGGCCCAAGGTCTAGTCTCAGATTTGCTCTGACTCAGTCCACGTACCGTAATATAGGCGGCAGTGTTTGAGAGGCACTCTTGTTGCATGATTGGGCCAGAGCTCATGGAGTGATGGGTTCCTTTGGCTTGGACATTTCTTCTTTAACTGACAGAATGAATCAAGGGTGTAGTCTGAATGCCGTTGAGAATGCCATATTTCTTCCTGTGATTATGAATATTACTTTTTTGTCATTCAGTGGAACACTGGTGATCTGTTTTCTGACCACACACCATAAGCCTCTGGTGAATGAATGATTGAACTTACGAATATCACTCCATTGGAAAGAATGGAAAAAGTTTCTTCTCTAAGCTGTCCACTAAGGAAGTGCAGAGATTTCTACACTGAAAATAAGAGATTCGGGAACTTGCCTGAATCTTAACTCCTACAGAAAGAAAGAATGACTGTCTTTAGGAAAAGAGCATTTGTCTGTATTAGAATTGGTGGGAAAATGGTGGATGTCTGTTGTTCTGCGGTTTCTCAGGAATGTGTTGTCTGTGCATGAGCAGCAGCATTAGTGTGCTTGAGGAGGTGTCCTGTTCACACCCCGCTCATGTAGCATTAGTGTGCTTGAGGAGGTGTCCTGTTCACACCCCGCTCATGTAGCATTAGTGTGCTTGAGGAGGTGTCCTGTTCACACCCCGCTCATGTAGCATTAGTGTGCTTGAGGAGGTGTCCTGTTCACACCCCGCTCATGTAGCATTAGTGTGCTTGAGGAGGTGTTCTGTTCACACCCCGCTCATGTAGCATTAGTGTGCTTGAGGAGGTGTCCTGTTCACACCCCGCTCATGTAGCATTGGTGTGCTTGAGGAGGTGTCCTGTTCACACCCCGCTCATGTAGCATTAGTGTGCTTGAGGAGGTGTCCTGTTCACACCCCGCTCATGTAGCATTAGTGTGCTTGAGGAGGTGTCCTGTTCACACCCCGCTCATGTAGCATTAGTGTGCTTGAGGAGGTGTTCTGTTCACACCCCACTCACATAGTCTCACAACAGTGAGACCTGTGCAGTCCAGCTTTGTGTAGTGGTCCTCACGCATGTCACACCTTCTTGCAGAAAGCTGAGCTCTATTCATAGTGTTCAGAGTCCTGTGTCAGAATTTATCTTACCATCTGGTCGGGATGAATAAACAAGAAGGTTTGCTAAGAGTTTTGAATATTAAATTATCGATCTTTCCAAGCTATCAGAGACTATCCAGCTACCACACACTTGCTCTCTCATCCCTTAGCCAAACTGGATTACAGAGCATGGGAGACTCAAACCTGAGACGTGATGGATATTTGTGAAGAATTTCTGCCTTAAAGAATGATGTTTTGGGCTCTACTTTCATTCATTGTAAATCTGTCAGCCTTAGTGATGTTGGGGAAGTGAAAAAGAAATGGTTCCTGCTTCTGTAGTCTTTTCATTCACAGAGTAGCCACACACCCATACACAAGTACAGAAAGACACACGACACTCTTGTTGTCATCCCTTTATTGAATACTTTGTTTCAATAGCCTTGACCGTGTTCAGAAATAATGCCTTTCTAGGAATCTATTGTATTGTAATTATTCTTCTAATTATTTTTGATCTCGTGTGTATGTGTCTCCATGTGTATGTGGTGTTCAGTGGACACACTTGCATAGCCAGCCTTACTTTTAGACAATGTCTTCTTCTTGGTCACCCCTGCGCTTGCCATGCTAGATGGCCTGTGAGCTTGAAGAGATTCTGCTCTGCCCTTATCCCATCTTGCAATAGAGGCATTAAGATTACAGTCATGCTACCACATCTAGCTTTACTTGGGCCTGGGGATCTCAGCTCTGGTTCTCATGCTTCTGGCAAGTCATATTTCCAGCCCCTTGACTTGGGATCTTGACTTGGGAGGCACATTCTACTTAATGTAGTTCAGCACCAAAGTGTGAGTTCCAGACTTGGAAACTTTGGTTTCCTGTCTTTCACTTTATAGCAATGGAGACTTCAACTTGACCTTAAAGGAGAAGGAGATATCAATAAAGACAGAAAGGAAGTTAGACATGTACTTAAACATAGACATTCCATGGTGGGATCCAAGAAGGCCAAAACACCATCTCCAGTTTGTTCAGGGAAGTTTTCTCATTCTCTTTCCTGTCCAACGAGCCTACCATCTTCTAGTGCATTGCATCTCAGGGCCATCAGCAACAGACTTCCGTTAGACTGTAGTGTGATGGTTTCCTGTAAATAAATAAATGAAATGGAAGATTCTAAGCAAGTTCAGCCAGTGCTGTAGGAGGTTCTTCTGTTCATGTGTTGCTTTCATTAGTTAATGAATAAAAAAACTGCTTTTGGCCTGATAGGGCAGAACTTAGGTAGGCAGAGAAGACAGAACTAAATGCTGGGAAGGGCAGAGTGGGAGACGTTGTGGATCTTCTTCCTGAGACAGACGCTGGTTAAAATCTTACCGGTAAGCCACAGTCACATGGTGATATACAGATTAATAAAAATGGGTTAAATTAAGATGTAAGAATTAGCCAATAAAAAAACTAGAGCTAATGGGCCAAGCAGTTTTTAATGAATACAGTTACTGTGTGATTATTTCAGGTATAAGCTAGCTGGGCAGCCGGGACAAACAAGGGGCCACTCCCTCTCTCATGTAACAATTGATGCTCCAACGTCCTTGCGTATAGGAGTTTGATTCTTGGAATGTGCAAAATCATCTCTAAATAGAAGAATTCAGGGTTATTTACAGTTCCTCTGAATGAAATGATATCTAAGGAGAAGAAGAATTGCATGTGACAGTCATGTCTCTTTGAGGAATTACACTTCTCATATGTAGTGTCTCTGTCAACAAGAATATTATCACCAAAATCATAGATCTAGACAATCTATATTGTATTGTAAGATAAAAAGAAATGAAATAAAATAAGAATGTTGTTTTGAAATCATATGATGAAAATTTAAAAAGGAACCTAGAAAGAGAATAGAAGGGTAAATTTTAAACCATTCTCTGTTATGTGAACTGCTATGCTTTTAACCAAAGTAATGAGAAATAAAAGCTTCTTGGCTAGACGTCTTCCAGCTTAGCTAAATGTGGCAGTTCCCAGGCTTAGTTAAAATGTGGTATAATGGAGGCCGTTAGATGCTGTTCATGGGAATGGAAATTGGTGGAAAACAGATTGGTCTTGTCCAACAAATTCAAAGACATATGAACTCTTCATCTTGGCATCTTCACCTTTCCTTCCTCTGGAGAGATGTAGGTGTGCATCCATGTACATGGATATCCGTAGCAACAATACTAAGACTGGAAATAGGACCAGGGGATAGCTAAGTGGCTGAAGTTTCTTTCATGTAAGCTTGTGGACCTGATTTCAGATTTCCAGTATCCACAATAAAAGACAGGGAGAGAATGGGGAGAGGGAGGACCCTTGTGTTTGCTGACTAGCCTAGGCAATCTATGGGTTCGTGTTTAGATGAGAGAATCTCCCTCAAAGAGGTTATAAAGAGATGATGAAAGACACCACCATCAACCTCTGGCCTCTATACACATGCACAAAATCATGTATGTTAACATGTAAGCACTTTCATAGGCATGGAAAACACATGTACTACTCTCACACACATACATGAACACATATGTGCACACACACAACTCCACCATCCAATCAACAAACCAAGTTGGAAACAACCCCATGGAAAGCCAATAGAGAGGAGAAACTATGCCTGTCCAAATGATGGGATATTACCAATAATGAAAATGAATGAATTATATCTATACTCAATGAGGTGACTGAGTCTAAAGAAAATATAGAGTTTTCTCAAGAAAATAGCTAAGATTAATTCAGTATGAATCAATATGCAGAATCCAAAACTTAAGTACTGTGTTGTTTCAAGTTGTCTGCATAGGCAAAATGACAGTCACTGTCACCCAGGTCATGTTGTCTTTGAGGTAACAGAAGACTGTGGCGAGCAGGGTCTCTGTGGCATTATAAGTGCTGTGAATATTGTGTCTCTGCACAACTAAATTGTACTTGTACAGTGAGGGTTTTTGTTGTTGTTTCTTGTTGGTTTTTGTTTTCTTATAATTATTGACTAGACTGCCCACTAGACTGCAGTCTAGCCAAGTATGTATATTTATGTTTCTCAAAGTATGTACTATATGTACATATACATATATCTCCATATGTTATCTTTATTTTATATGAAGGTAATAAAGCGTGGCAAAATGGCTGCAAAAGATCTATGCTAAATCCTGTTTCTTAATGTCCAAAGCAGTTTTAAGATTGTATAGACAAATTTCCTACCAAATGTGTCCATTGTTGTTACATTTGCCAGTGAATGGTAAAATACAGGTGCTGCTAGAATCTATCAATTTAAAAATAAGATAAAAATCTAAATTTTTGTAGGATCACAGAAAAAGAACAGGTCCAAGATTTTGAAAATTAAGTTTGGTAACAAATTTTGGTATAATTGTTTTCCTCTAATTCCTGTCTCTTTGTAGGTGGAAGCAAACCCTTGAATCACATCTATGAGGAAATTTTTGATTTGAGCATCAGCAGAGATTTAAGGGAGGTGGGGAAATGTGAATGCTGTCTTAGCGAGAGAAACCAAGACATTTTTATTGCTTTTATTATTTCAGAATCACCTGTGGGTTCCTCTTTAAGGGAAGCCTTCAGTTTCCCTGCAGTACCACACCACAGAGTTTTATCCAGTAATGAAAGAGAATGGTAATAAAATCATTTCTTTTTTATGTTGATATGGATCAAAGTTGCAACTTTAAAATGCCAATGATAAAAATGCACCTTTCAAGATTCCTGATTTCTGGCTGTCAAGGGTAAAATTCATTAAATAGAGTTGACTTCCATGTATTAAAGGAATTATTTGCAAGTAAGCAAAAAAAAAAAAAAAGCCCCCACAAAAAGCAAACAAAAACCAAAATCCACACTTCAGCTTTAATTTGCTAATTATAAATCTAGTTTTTAAAACAAGTATTGTGTCTTAGAGGTGAATTTTTAATTCAAATATGTGAGAATCACAATGTATCTAGTAAAGGCTTGAGACATGAATCTTAGGCAAAGGCTGTGCTTGCTAGCAAACCTCCAAACACCATTGCTAAAATCAGACCACCAAATTGACTTATTTTTCAGATAAAGCAATATAATATTATTTAAATAACTGGATTATGAAAATGGATGCTACAAACAGCTGACTATTCGACAGTAGAGCATAAAATCTCCAACTGTTGTGAAGAGTATCATAAATTCCTAGTTTAAGATGCTCAACTTAACGTTTAGAAATAATAACTTTGTTGTTAATCCTCTAAAGAGCTGCAATTGTGCTATCATTGTGAGGAAGGAGCTAGGAAAGCTGGTTTTAAATATTGTGCCCCTGGAGCAATGATTGATTGATTCTCTAGTGTCAATTTCTTGG
Organism: Myodes glareolus; assembly: GCF_982192425.1. Lineage (NCBI taxonomy): Eukaryota > Metazoa > Chordata > Mammalia > Rodentia > Cricetidae > Myodes > Myodes glareolus. Next base: position 73,078,620 of record NC_142038.1, read on the forward strand.
TAATGACTGTTTAGAGATCTCTAAGAAATTAGGGAATGCATGTGAGAGAATACAAGTGTGTGTGCGAGACTGTGCAAGTATGATGTTGGAGGTTCTTACAGCACCAGGTTCCCACCATGCTGTGAACCACGGGGACTCCCAGGAGTCCAGGAGAGTAGCTGTGAAACCCCCAGGTTTGAGTGTGGCCAGTCCTTGTATTTAGATTGGGTGGTTTTATGTATCTTGGAATTCCACTTAGTTTTTTATTTTATAAAATAATAAAATAGTTTGCAATCCATTGTTTTGGTGCCTAATCCCCTTATATTAGTCACTGTCCATTGCTAAGATAGAATATCCAAGGCCAAGTAATATATATGATGTTTAGCTCATCGTTTTGGAGGCTCAAGAGTCTGATGTCAGTGACTCTGATGCGGAATCCCTGAGCTACATCTAACTGCGCCAGTCTCCATGTGTGTGAACGCCATCACATGGTAATATAGGAAGCTAGGAGTGTTCAGTGCTCAGACTCACTCATTTACAACCACTTAGTCTTTAACCATGTTCTCACAGGAACTACCATGACTCTTTAAGGGGAGGTTTCTCAAGTGACCTAACTACTTCACACCAGGCTCCATCCTCTTTAGTGTGATTGAGACAGTGCCTCACTATATAACAGGAGGATGTGCCATCTATGTAGACCATGCTAACCTCAAACATTTCTTGTTTCTCTGACAAGAATTGGGTAAGAGATGAAAGAGGAAACACAAAGGACTGGTCCTACAAAGATGCTGTGGGGAGCTTTGCCAAACACAAGTGTTAGGAAGGCATTAATGGAGTACATTTTCTGTTTTGTTTGCGCAGGATGCAGTGTGTTCCCTTATTGTGACCAGGCATGTACATCACTTGTCAGCAATCTAAGCACCATGGTGTTGTAGAAATGGTGACGAAGAGCCTAAGAACAGTGCAGTAAAATTAGAAATATTTACACAATAACTATGTGAACCTTTCCTGGACATAGCTCCTGGTACCGGAGTGAGTACTGGTGTGTGTGCGATTTTGGGGTGAGGAGCTGCGGTGGTCCGTGCAAGCCAAAATATGCTTTTGATTTTTCTAGGTCAATTTTTTTTCTTTCAGTAAAAAGAAGCTCAAAGACACTGACTCTCTTATGATTCCTCTGTTTCCTCCCCTGCTTTCTGTATCTCATTTCCCTGTGTCCTAACCAGGCCCCTGATATTATCATGTACTGGCAGGTACTACATTTTTTCTTGTTTGAAAAGAAGTTGAGATTCTTTTTTCCCCCACTACAGTGACTAAAACTTCTAATAGGACTAAAGTAGGGCCAAGTCTCAAGCACCTTACAATCAGCTGTTGCATCTCCAAGAGATGTTGGTGATCTCATTCTGGAAGGTCCAGGTTTCTGGAAATTCCACTTCTAGAGCCAGAGCTAGTAGTAAGTGTAGCATGCTTAAGGCTTGGTGACTGTGGGGGCTGCTGTCCACGGAGAGTTCAGTTGTCTGCAGAAGTGTTGGCATTTGTTGACGCAAGGATCTTTGGGTATTTGAAGGCACTAGCCAGAGAACTGACCCGTATTTCTCCTGGTGGGACAGGAAGCTTCTACTTTAACTAGCTCCTCACCAGGAGACTCAGTCATCTTGGAATTAATAATCCATTATTGTAATCCTGCATTATCTAAAGCTCAAATCTTTAATTTACTTTTACATGCCCTATCCCAGTGCCGGTTAGAGTACCAGGGAATAGGGTAGGATGGCCACATCTTAGAGGTGGAGATGCTTTCCTTAGCCAAAGTACATATGGACCATGTATTTATTTGATCTAGTTTAATGAAGAGCATTTAAAAGCGAGTATAGAGTTAGTTATTTTAGTGAAATATTTGCACTTTTGTGTGTTTTCAGTTTTGGTAAGAGATTGGACTAGCGAAGGCACTGTGAGTGATGGGCAGTGGCCGCAAGGACATTTCCCCCGACTCATTGTTTGTGATTGGATGTCATAAAGTCAGAATGAATCTCACTTTTATCTTTTAAATTTCATCATCATCATTATTGTTGTGGGAGAGGTGATGTGTCTGTGCACGGTAGCGAGGCACGTGCATGCCAGGGTGAGTATGTATGGGAGTTGAAGGACAATTTGGAGAGTGAGTCTTCTCCACCTACCCTGAGTTGGGTGTCCAAAATAGATCATAATACTTGCCCAGCAAGCACCCTTATCTGCTGAGCCATCTTGTCTACCTAAGAACCTTGTTTGCGTATCATTTAGTTATGCCATGATGGAACTCTTTAGTGGTGCCCTGGCAGTTGGGCAAGTCTAATAACTTTATTAGGTATTTAATGTTCTTATTTTAATGTTTTTTTAAAAAAAATTTCTCAGGCCTCTGCAAGTTTTATATTTTATCTGAATCAGATTTGTAGTATTAGAAAGATAGACCATAATAATAGAAAATAATTCATTCATCCATAAGCCTGCCTATGTTTTCATTCAAGAATATACCTAACTGAGGCATCTAGACAGTGATCTTAGGAGCAGCCCCTGCCCACTTGAGGTCTGCTGGGAAGCAGGGTAGCAGCACCCTGCTGTCTAAGCTTTCTCTGGGTTCTCTGCAAGGGGCCAAGGACTAAACATAGGATGCCTGTTTCACAGATGTAGTGCTTGGCGTGATTGATGAAATTTCAATGTGGGTGATAACCAGCTTTCTAAGGCATTCCTTCTTATCTCAGTGGTCTGGTAGGAACTCTTTGATCAGTTCTGAGGGTCAAAGAACAAAACTGGAGTTAGCCCTTCCTCAGGAGGCCAATGACTTTGCCAGGGTGCAGTTCATTCCGGTGTCTTTACTCACCCAGCACTGTCTTTGGTTACTGAGGAAGCCTATGAACAGCATGCCGGCAGTTCATGAATTTGGCTGCTTTTCCATTGCTGCTATGAAAATTGCAAACAAAATTGCTTTTCATTTTGCTTTGACAGGCAGTTTTAATTTTATTCATCATTTTAACAAATTGTATAACATTTCAGCTGTGTGCAGCTTGCCTTTGTCTCTTTCTGTACTATATTTATGCCGAAAATATGAAAACAACCGTAAAGAAGAGCCCAATAATAGCAAGTTATAGTAAAAAGGGCTTATTAAAAGGATATTTTCTGCTGGGGTGAAAAACTTCCTTGAATACATTATAAATAGTTTATAACACGTAGAACTGCACATTTTATTGTCTGCAAAAGTTGATTGTCTAGCTGGCCACATTTTAAAAATTAAAAATAATAATCTTTCTGTCCCAATTTTGAATTTATGTTTTGTTGACTCAGACCTTGTCACAACCTAATTAGATAATGATTATCTGAAGTCAGCTGCACTAGAGAGTTGAGGATGTGTGGTGACTGTGTTGCCTCGAGAAGATGGGAGATGCTCATAAAAATTTATCTGATAACCAAGTGTGTACATTTTCATTTTGTAGAGAGATGACTAATGCTTTCAGAGCCAATGGCCTTGGTGTTATTATGTGCTTCCCAAGCTTTTCACTGTAGCTTCAGCAATATGAGGAGCCCTGCAAGCAAGCAATAAAAACAGCAGCCCTCGTGCTCGTTCCTCAGTGATGTCTCTTGCACAAGGCAAGGTCTGTTCAAATAATCACTCAGCGATGGTGGCATGCTCTCTAACCTTGACTTCGAGGGCACTGGAGAAGGAGGAGAGTCCTGTCTGCCAACACTGGGAAAGAATCGTGTTTATTCACAATGCTCCATAGGACATAAAGACTTATTTAAGGTTTACGGGATCGCTGGTGGGGATGATTCATAACTGAAGTCCACTTTTCCTCAGGGATTAGCCACCACAGTTTGTTTTTTGTTTTCCTAGCATAGCAACTGAATTTCATCATTCATTTTGTCATTTAGCAATAGAAGACAACTTCACCAAAGAAGTTCACAGTACGAGTAAAATTGGAAGTAAATGGAAGCCATATGTTGTTGCTGTAATTTCCAAGGTTTTAAAAAAAGGCTATAGTTTAGGCTATTTGCCTTTTATTCTAAGTAGAAGGAAGGTAAAATCCTTTTATTATCAATGGCCTTAAGTTGTAACAAAAACCAAAAGCATTCATTTTGTTAATGGCAGAACAAGGCACACGTGACTACAGTGCTTAGAGCAAGGCTGATGTCTAGCGGTAATCCATTTCTTAACTTACGTACAACTGTAGAATTATTAATGCTAGTCAGGTTATGTGCAAGGATTCAGGAAAATTCTTTATTCCTCATTGACTCCTGACAGTTATTGTACCTAGGAACTGGGTAACGTGTTCTGAAGTGAGCAATTATGGAAATGTTTACTTCACTGGCTGCATGTAAATGTGAGCAGAGAATGTACCAGAATTTTTCCTTGGGGGTATTTAATTCTCTCCAGGGCAATGAAAATCAAATGATTTCTTTCTTTCTTTCTTTCTTTTTTTAAAGCCTTTTTTTTAAAAAAAATGGTGTAGTTCAGCTGAATAGTGATGGATGCAGTAGAGGAAAAGGAGAGGGGCGTGGAGGAGGGGTGGAGACAGAGGGAGCCGCCAGCGGACCTGGGAAACAGCCCCCACCAGGAGAGGTGAGGATGGAGCAAACAGAAAGCCCTGTTAGAGAATGAAGTTTGCTGGGGGAAATGATGAGAAATGACTGCTGTAATATTCTGTGGCAGTACAGTGGCACTTGTCACACATTTATCTTTGCAAGAACTTAAGCTCTGTATTGTTTAAATGGGAAGCAGTCTCGCTTGCTTGTTAATGAAAGGCAGAAGCGGTACTTCCCATGCAGAACAGTTGGGCGGGGAGTTGAGAGTCCACACATGTATATGGAGTTCTGAATTTCTACAGATTCAAATGAAATGGGCAGAAGTCACAGCCAGATAAGAAGTGTGGCAAAGAAGTTCCTTGTTTTCCCACTCTTCCTGTTACTTACCAGGTCTGCTTGCTGCAACTGTCAGGAGTTATTTCCAGATTTCTCTCTCTCTGAGAGGAGGTAAATTGCCGAGAATAAAGTGATTGTGAGACTCAGAATGGGATGTGTTTAGGCTGGGGCACTGCAGACACAGATAACTTTTGAGAGTCCATCGTGGAGGGATCCCGGCGGACACAGAAAGCGCAGAGAGAAGCTGGGCTTCTGGGTGCACATCCTAGCCTCCTTCCTGAAACTCTTCTCATGTGCTTTCTGAAGATTTCTAGTTGGGTGAGAACAATTTCTCAGATTTCATACAGATTTATCTACTTATTTACTTTCACAGTAATAAGTAGATAGTGCTTTAAGTATTTACTGTTGCTAGGACAGGGTTCGAGGACACTAAGATGTAACTGTAACTGACTGGCCTTTATACTCACCCCCCCTTTTTTTTTTTCTTTTCTTTCCTTGCCTGGAATTTCTCCTAAATTTCTCAAGGAGGGGTTTCATAAAAAGGGTTTTTATGTCTTGCAGAAAATTGAGTTTTGTAGACATTACCTAACTCTTGATTTGTCACACCGGGATCAATAACATTTCGCTGCTCTTAAACACACAGAGTCACAGGGGACACATAATGTTTTTTATAAGTGCAGTAAAGTTAACGTGTTGTTGAAACAAAAACTCCTCTGACAGCCTTGTAATAAGTACACTCTGCAACTAGAAAATTATCTGTAATACTAGGAAAGGCAGGGAGAGTGCTTAGGAGTACAATGTGTACGTTGTTGGCATCAGCCACTGCGAGAATAAGAAATTAGGATTTGCTGGGCTCGGCATGTCAGAATGATTACCGGGAGTCAGTTTCCTCAGAAGAGAAGCCGCCTGGGCCCCCAGAAGTGGTGCCTGCCGCCACGTTTTAACCAAGTTCCATTGCTTATGTTTGGTCCCTTTGTTCTTTGAGGATATTCTGTGTTGTTTACAAAAAAAGTATTTGAAGCTAGATAAGGAAACAAAACAAAACAAAAACAAGGGGCACATTTTCTATTTCTCTTCCCCAAAATACATGCCTGCTTGGTCCATCAGTTTGCTTTTGGAATCTCCTCTGATATTCTAAAGATGTCTTCAGCCAATGTAAGTCCCATATGATGTAATTTGCAAAGAAATTTGGAATTGAAATCACCCTTGTATGTGCTTTCATTTCCTCAGTCCAGGGAGCCAGAGGAGGCTGTGTTAGATTAGACTAGGTGGGCACGTGTCTAACTGATGCAATACCCTTGGGCCACACCACTGTGTCTTCTCTCACCCCCTTTTCACTTCATTAAATTTCTTCACCCCCCCCTTTTCAGCCCTCTAAAGCTCCATTTTTTGTCCATATTTTATTTTTTTATTTAATTTTTGAGAATTTCATGAGTACAGTATTTACATTGTTTCCTTCTCCCTTTTCTCTCTCCAACTCCTCCCGTGTTCCTTTATTCTCTCTCAAATTAATGTCGTCTTACTCTTTAATTGCTATTATTATATATTTATATGTGCATATATATGATACATATGTAAATTTATAAAAACAAAAAACAAACCGATAGCTTGCTGAGACCTTTTGGTGTTGTCCTATGTGTGTGTATTGAGGTCTGGCCTTTTGGGATTGGATAACCTATCTGTTAGGGGTCTGAGTCTGGAGAAGAACGATTGTCCTCTCTCAGCAGCCAGTGCCGTGCTGCCCCACGTCTGTTTTCAGGAGAGGTGGACTGTGGATTATGCTCTCCTAGAGAGCTCTGTAGTCTACCTGTCACCGATGCATTCATGACCTTTATTTTGTTGGCAAATGTATTTCTCTGTCTGTAGGGATAAAGTAGTGGCCCGACCCTGGGCAAGCGCTGAGATGGAGAAGAATGGGCTTCACTGGTGACAGCCTAGTCCTCCCCTGTGCAGAGGCAGGTAGGGCTGGAAGCCGGTGGAGGCTGATCTTGTCACATCTTGTTATCTGCTGCAAGCTGGTTGCCTTCGTTCCTCCTCCAGCCCTATGCAAAGAAGGTGGTTTTATGTTCATTTAATAATTACCCATTTTCTTGTACTTGTCGCCGAGAGCTTCTCGAGCCCCATCAGGTTTCCAGAGAAGCACCACTCACGCCCTTCTGCTGAAAATGTTTTTCCTTCCCTCCCTTCACTTCATCCCACTCTTCCCCTTATCGACACTCTCATCAGCTCCAGAGCTCTTCAGTATTCCACTCCTGTCCTTTGTGAAGTGATTTTGCCCAGACACGTCTGGCTCAGGGTGAAGTGCCCTCCCCTGAGAGCGCGCACTGCAGCCCCAGGTCGCCAGCACCATGAATACATTATTATCCCAATTTCCATCCTGTTGCCACGGCAGCACTTTTGGAGCGGCTGGGTTATTAAGTCGTACATCACTAATACCCTGATATGAGCAGAAGTTGGATTTAATATCGGCCTTTGATCAGATTACCTCCCAACAGTCAGCTGTCATTAGAAAATTCCTTTGCTCCTTCTACCCTTGGAGCCCTGGCCCGAGTAGCACAGGGTGGCAGGCCTGATACATGGAAGCAATTTCCAGCCCAGGCCTTGCACTGGACACTTAATTCATTTTCTGACCTTTTTGTGATTTGGGGAGATTCCATCCAGCCCTGCCTCAGTGTGTGTGTGTGTGTGTGTGTGTGTGTGTGTGTGTGTGTGTGCGCGTGAAATATAACTATGAAATCCATCTTTCCATGCTAGGAGGTGGGTAGAGGTATGTGTGAGAGGCGGCTTGTCTTTTGCCAAGTGATACTATACTTTGTTGGAAAGTGTCTGTTTTTCGCCTGTCCTCTGGTAATGTATAAAACATGGTGCTTCAGGTAGAGATGAAGGGTAAACTGATGTCCCCCTAAATGGCCAGCCTGTGTATGCACCTAACACTTCACTGAGCAATCTGTCAACATGTCAGCAACACATGTTTTATAAAAAGCCTCCAGTGGGAGCAAAGGCTCCTGCCAGGGCTTAGGAAATGCTTTGAATTCAGCAGATTTCTATTGCTGGAGTCCCCCGAGGTTCCTTTTACAATGCCTACATTTCAGAAATTTGAACTTGGGACCCTTAGGGGGTTCTCTCCGAATGCCTGAAAATGTAGAGTTATATTGTTGCGTGTCCCCAAGCGGTCTTTACTAATACCTGAATTCGGAGAAGCTGGAAATTACAGAGCTCCCCAGGGGGAGCTTTATCCACACCAGGAAGAAGAGAATAACTCTGCAGGGAGATTGCTTAATGCATTGCTGAAATAAAAGAATTTGAGAGAGATGGGTTGAAGTGTGTTTTTTTTTTTCCCCCTTCTTTTTCTGGCCACTCCTTCAGCTTAGCTAAGTCCTTAAAGACAAAGTCAGGCTAAGGAAGCCGCTGGGCTCTTTTTAATGAAATTTTAGATGGGGCTTTTGAAATAGTCAGATGCCTGATGCATGTGTGTGTGTGTGTGTGTGTGTGTGTGCGCGCGTGCGTGCTCACCACTGTCTTCTCCCTCAGAAAGCCACTTTTGTTTACATGGAAAAAGTTGTTTTCATTTTTTTAGACATCATCACTTTTGTGTTGTTTCCACCAACCTGAGCTGTTTTTTTTTTTTTTTTTAATACTCCCACTATACCTGTCTCCACTCCATTCTTTTCTTTGGACATATTCTCTCTCTCTCTCTCTCTCTCTCTCTCTCTCTTCCCCCCCCCCCGCGCTTTCCTTTTATTGCATCTGCCTGTCACGCTTTGTACGCTCCCCCTTTCATAACTTGGGCTGTTGCCACTTTCCCTGCCAACTCTTGCTACTTTATTGAAGTCTTTCTTTATTCCTGTGACGCTCTGGTTCCTTTTTTATTGTCTCCCAGCCCCCAGCCCCCTCTCTTCTCAACTCAGTCTTGCTGGGACCCCTTGGACATTTTGAGTTGTTTTCTGATGAAATAAATTCAAAGATTTTTACTGGTGACATGTCCTTGTTTTTGTTGCCGCTGAGTTTCAAGAGAGTTCCTGAATGCTCTAACGCAGGAGTAAGATGGAAGGAGGGTGGGCTCCACGCGAGTGCGTAGACGGAACACACACATGCACGGCCTGCATGCACACATGGGTTAGAAACACGTCGTGGGGGAAGGGCGCTCTTTCATAGTAAGTGAATAAGGGACCCTCTAGTCCACTTCTGCTCTTTTTCTGGAAAAGAGAAAGAAAAATATCCTTCTTGTATGTGTGCTTTCTGGATCTTTCCTTGGCTGTCTTTTGACACCATGTCACCTGACCCTATCAGGAGGGGGCTGGGGGCTGGAGCTCATGTTTACCCAAGGTCCTCCTGGGATTGAACCCTACCTCTGCTTCCAGCGCCTTCCAGCCTCACAGACAAAGACAAGGGGAACATTCTCACAGAGCTAGCCGGCCAGGGTAAAGTAGTTCCAGCTGTGGCTACTCATGAATTTTTGGGGGGAGGGAGAAAAGAGTCTTGGCTTGTTTTTTAGGTGTGGCTACATTCATAGGCTTGTCTGCAAGCATCAATTTAAAAAAAAAAAAAAAACCTGATTCAGTTTAAAAGTGACCAGGGAGTAAAACTCTAACTGTTTTGGAATTTGGCAAATTATAATATTTTATACTATGGTAAACTATGGTAGGAGAGATTAGATCTTTATTTTTTGATGTTAAAATGTATCAGATGTCTTCAAATTTAGCCAAATTTGTTGTAGACCTGATGATTATAGTAACGTATTATTTTATTTTTTATTTTTTTTTAAGTTTAAGGTCATGTTTCTGTGTTGAATAATTTTCCTGGCTGTCTTGTTCTAACTTTCTACTGAGACAAGACAGTGGAATTAATTACACTCAGTGCAGACACATAAACTCGGAAGGGTGTAGTTGACGTTCTCAGCCAGTGTTCTCACTGATACAGCATACCCTGGGAGGGTTTTTATAGACACCGACCTCAGTGGAATTATCGGGTGCTGTGTAGGAGACCAGGAAGAACCTTTGAACTAGACTCAGATCATCATTTTGCTAAGTTCTGGTAACTTGGAGGGTTAGATTAGAACAGAGCCATCTTCACAAGTATGGGAGGGAAGGCCGCTGTGTGCAGAACCAAATAGCCCTGGTGTGGGTCTTCTGTGGACAGAAGGAGGAACATTTCAAAGTAGATGTCACTTGAGGAAACAAAATCCTGCATAGAGGTGGTTTCTGATCTGTATTTGAAGCCCAGGCCAACCTTCCTGTGAGGTTTCCACAGTCTTTGGATGAAGTGCTTGCCCTGTTGATTACACAGAAAGAGGTACCAGCTGCCTTTTAGCACAAAGCAGGCAACTGTGGCTAAAGTCATTCTCAGGACGCTTAATGCATTTGAGTGAAATGTTTTGTGCTTAAGCACTTTTGAGTATCCAGGGGAACACTTGGATTAGGGACCCTAAAAAATTTTAAAGCCTTTTTTATCTGTACTCTGTGTGATGCCTTCCACTTACAACCTTATGGATTCTTTGATTTCCTAGTTGCAGGGAAGCATTCTAATCTTGCTAGATTTTTAAGTTTTGTTTTTCTCATTTGCAGGTGCCTTGATAAAGCTCTAAAGGAGAGAGAGACTATGACAAAGTTTCTTAATAAAATAGTATTTCTCTTAGGTGTGGCATTTTGGTACATGTTTTAATTTTTTTCTATTTAGGGCTCTGAGTAGTCATTTCAGAATGATCCTTCTGATACATCATCACATTTGTGAATGGAATATTATTCTTGGCATGTCCTGTTTGCCTCTCAGTTCCAGTTCTCAACACCTTCATTCTCACTTTTTCCACGTGTGAGCCCACATTCTATTATGTCTGTATTTGGGCCAGATGGAGGATGGAGCTCACCTCACAAAATTCCTTTCCACTGTCTGGGCAGTGGGATTTCTAGGCTCCCCAAAGGCTTGGCTGGGAAAGTCCAGCCTGAACCTTGCTTTCTGATCTGGTGGTTTGACGAGCTGGCTCATGGTGTCTGGCCAACCTTTGGTTTTGATCTGAGGCTTCTGTTTTTCTCTCTTTTCCTTCGGATGACACCCTTATCATTCATCTGGCACCTCCCGTTACATTCTTGTATGGCGTTGACTGACTCCAAGCAGTCATTGCTACCCAGAGAAGTTGTTCTAAGTATTAGCAAGAAGGAATTCTAGTAAAAATACCCAGAGTACTCCTTGTTTACAAACTCACCTTTTGTCTATTCCCTAACAAGTTGAAGGAGTTGGTGGTTTTGGTTTTCCAGAAACTTTTGGTTTAATGGCCCTCCAATCCTGAAAGTGTTTGTTGTTTGTTGTTCCATAAACTTGCTTTAGTCCCCAGATCCTGAAGGAGTTTGGTGTTTTGGTTTTGCAGAGACTTTTGTTTTAGTTGTCCTTCAATCCCATTTTCTGCAAGGAAAGACGGAAAGGTTATTTTTAAATTTTAACCAAATTCGATTTAGTACAAAAGCTAAAAGTCTTTGCCAAGTGGAGGAAAGTAGTTCTGTGGTGGTGGTGGTGGGTCTTGTGAGTTTCAGGCCAGAAGGATTCGTATAAATGTTGGTACCCAGATGGCTGCCTCTGCTGCTCTGGCCACATGTATAGTTACAGGCATCTGTAACTAAGAGTCCCCAGTGTCTCCCATGGTATCTGTTCAGTAACATTGCATGTTGTAGGACTTAAGAAAGGAAATTCAGATTCCCAAGCATGATTTCCAGCTCCCTTTTTTAGTGATTGTGTGGTTTGGAGAAGTGCTCCCAGCATGTGGGACCAACATGCCCTCTCACCAGGTGCCCTCAAGAAGTAACAGCAATCATGCACCTCGAGGCTGTTGTCAGCTTAGAAGCCACTGGAATGTTCTGTATGCACTGGTCATCATTGTTCCTATGCAGAGCAAGTCAGCAATAACTCACTAGGTTGTGTATGTGTTACATTGCTATTAATGTATACTTATCAAGTATGTTTTAAAACTCAGAATTTGAATCAACAAAGTTCACTTGGGCCTTGTGAGTTGTGTGTGTGTGTTTCAGGAGTGGTGGCCAGTTTCTGGGGACACTGTCCATGCTAAATGGGTCACTAAGCTACAAACCTGGCCATAGGAACAAGTTTTTCTTTCAATAGAAAGCAAAACCTTCCACTTGTCCTTTTCTCTGTAAGAAGGAAGAGAGCATTTCTAATTTGTGTTTGCATAGAATGACAATAACCAAGTCACAGTAGAAAAGTAGATTTACATAAATAATTTTTCATGTGTTAGAATAGGGTTTTTTTGTTTGTTTGTTTGTCTTTTCTTTTTATGACTCTTTCTGGTTTCCTATGGAAATATTTTGATGGATAATGGACCAAGCAGACTAGTTTACACCCCAGGAGCAGAGAAGATGAATGGTTCTGGCACACTAACATCTACCTGTGTGTTGGCATGTGTATATACTTCTGTATATTTATACATGTTATATTTTTGACAGTTCAGTATAAGGCCTTTTGTTGAAAAAAGTTTCATAACTAGGAAGTAGAAATAAAGAAAAGGGGAATGTAAGGAACAGTTGACTACCAGCGGTGTGAAGGGATGCCGTGGGCAGAGGAGAAGTTAAAGCAGCATTTACAAGTTCTTGGTTTATTTAAATTCCTGTGTATCATCTGGACCACTTCTTCAAGACACTGAAGGCTGGGGGAAGGCATCCTTCTCAAAGATTCAACTTAATTTACTTTTGTTTCTAGTTGTTTTAATACACATCGTAGAACTGTCTAGACACAAATGAAGCTGTGTCAAAGTTCACTGGAGAAATCCTCCCAGTTTGCACGAGGGCCTCCCTGCCCTTGCCTCCTTGCTTCCTGCTCTCAGAGCCCCTGGGGCTCTAGAATGCCAGAGTGCTGGGGATGGCTGTTGCTGCCTTTGTTGTGGTCAGGTAGAGGTGTGCAAGCAGGTCACAGGGCTTTCAGCCTTGGCCACAGACAGGAAAGAGCTGAAGTGCTCCCTACTTGGAGACTTTGGGGATGTTAATGCTTGTGTAAATATTATATAATTAACTTCCAAAGGAGTGTGTGTTAAGTAAAAGTCTGTAAATATGTTAATTAGACCATTTTCCCAACATTTATAGTTATTTTTTTCCACTTAAGAAGGTTTTATTATATATTTTCTGTTAATAGTACCTCAAACTGAAACTTCTAAACACAAATAAGTAAAATATTTATAGGAAAAAAAGAAAAGATGTGCAAGCCAGGTAATGGATATTGTATTTTAAAGAGGCAAAGGAGGGGATCCAAAGGGAGATTGGAGATCTTCTCTCTCTCTCTCTCTCTCTCTCTCTCTCTCTCTCTCTCTTTAACAATCCTCAATTTTTAGAATTTGGAGTGTATTGAACAGTATTGTGCTGTGGTCTCAGATACACTGTGCGCATTTCACCTTTGTGTGTGCTCCCAGTAGTGGGGCCTTTATTGCCTGTACACAAACAAACCATTCCCCCAACATTATCTCCTGCTGTTGGAAGCCCTGGTTGTGTTGGAGGCAGGCTGGCCATCTGTCAGAGATGTGGAGTAGGGATGAAGGTGGTGACCGGAGGACTGAGAGCGGTGTCCTTTAAGGGCCCTTCCAGGTCTGAGCCTGGGAGTCTGTGAAATAACTTGGCCCTAATGTAGTGCCAGGGATATTTTCTTGAAACTTTATATGGTATCGTATCCTTTATCAATATATCGTATCACTGCAGTTTGTGACATTATGCTGTAAAATGCTAGGCCATAAAAGCCTATAATTTATAAGGCTATGTAAGGTACTTACTCTATGTATTACAGCCTGATAGCCTTGTAATTCAACGTTGCCTATCATTTATTCTATATATAATTCCATGGAGGGTTCTGGTGACATTATAAACCACAAAAGCAGAGCTCAAGTGGTTAGTCATTAGAACCCCAAGATAGAAATACCTTGAATTACATTATTCGGTATTTATTATTTTCTATGATGTGAAGTTAAAACACTTGGATCTGAAACATTTTCTATTTACATTCCAATCATGGTATTCATATACATGTCAATCATTATGGCCCCACTTCAGCCCCCCATTACAACCACACAGAGTCTTGGTTTTGTAGACAATGTATGATTCTTATGCAAGGACGTGTTGTCTGTTATCCTGCATAACAGTTCTTTCCCTTGGCTGGTTATCAGGCAGGAAGTTTGGCTGCCCATCCATTGTGAAGTTTGTTGTTGATGCCTATTAAGTTCACGAGTAGCAAAGTACATTTGTTTTTGAATGAAGTCTAAATCATTCATGCAGAGCCCAGTAAAAAATAAACACTCCACAAGGTTCTTTTGCACAAAACCCGCTGTAGCGCGGGTCATGGGCCAAGGCCACAATTATGCTAGGGAACGTAGAGTCCATTAAACCAGAGTTGTAGAATGCGGTGGAGTTCTTCTGTAAGCTGTTTGTTTGTCCAGGCTTCTCCATCACAAACTAATGCTCACTGAATGATCCTTTTAAGTTGTTTTTTTCTTTTGAAATGGGAATTGACCCCAATCAGTGACTTATGCATTTGAGACCATCATTGTACCACTGGGCTACTTTATCTTCAGCCCCTATGAAGTTTGTTCTTGGTTTCTACCTTCCTTTTTTTTTTTTCCTTTTAGCATTTGTAGCTGTGGAGTCTGTCCTGGAACTTGACTCAAACCAGGTTGGCCTTGAACTCATATAAATCTGCCTGCTTCTGTTGCCTTGGATCAAAGGTGTGCACCACTGCCACCATTGTTCTTGACTTCTAGCAGCTGCACATGCTCTCTTCTGCTCCGTACCGTATTCCGTGTGGCTGTCCCTTGTGAGGGACACTTTGGGTCGAAGAGTTGTGAGTGGTATGGCAGTTGATGGTCCCAGCAGCAGCTGGGCTATTCCATTTGATTTCAGAATGAAAACTACATTCTACCCTCTCCCTCCATCCACTAAGTTCCCCACCACTGGAGTCTGTTTCTTTCCTTCAGATTTTTACAAGTTTGGAGAAAGAGAAAGATGACCAAAAGTTAGTAAAAGAACCAAGCTCTAAGGAACAGAAGACAACCCATCATTTAAAAAAAAAATAGAGACTGGCATTATAACATGACATTATTGTAACTATTCACACTGGTATAATGTCTGCAGAGGAACAGTGGTTCCAGTCATTTGTTATTTGTTAGAAGTGGACCATGAAGCCAGGCGGTGGTGGCACACACCTTTAATCCCAGCATTCAGGCAGGCAGATCTCTGTGAGTTTGAGGCCAACCTGGTCTACGAGAGCTAGTTCCAGGACAGGCTCCAAAGCTACAGAGAAACCCTGTCTTGAAAAACCTTAAAAAAAAAAAAAAGGAAGAAAGAAAAGAAAAGAAAAAGGAAAAGAAAGGAAGTGGACCGTGAGAGGCAGAGATTTAAAAACAAGCAAAGGACAGCAAACAGACAGCTTTCCATTAAATTGTGGTGTGGTTTCTCTCCTAGCCCATCAGTGACTTGAAAGTATTGAAAGGTAAACAACCCAAGCAAGGGTCTTGGATTCTTGCCATATGCTAGGATCTCAATTAAGGGATGAAATTGCAGGACACTCTTCAGTTAGATCACAAGGGAGGCTGGGACTGGGGGCCAGCCCGCAGGCCAGGACTGCTGTGGGCATGGGCAGTAGAGGCTCCTGGGACATAACTACCTGCATTAGCATTGATGGCTCTTAGTGGCGCAAATCTCTTCAAATCCATAAAAGAATAGACCCCTGGAAGGGAAGAAATGGCTGGAGAGTGGGGGGTTTAACTTTGCTTGAGTCTCCTCTTTGTTAGACCTACTTGTCTCTTTCTCTTTGGCATTTGCTGATGAGTAAGAACCACAGGCCAAAGGGAAAAAAGAATCTCAAATGGAAATAGCTCCGATGCTCTGCCGAGGCCCGAGATTTTTAAGTGCTATTCAAAATCCGAGTTGCAGCGAATATTGGAACGACTGCGTTTTGGGCACTTGAGTAGCGATTCTTGCCATTTGCGCGCTCATTTGCATTGCCTGTGCTGTCATATTTTGCTGTGGCACCATTTGCTCTAAGCATTGCGTTATTGACTTAAAAGGTGTCATTTTCCAAATGACAGAGGTAAGGAAGTACATTTTCCTTATTTCATAATTTGCACACAGACTGCAGAAGACTTAACCATTGTCACAAAATTCGGCTGTGATGGATCTTGTACTTTAACTGGATGGTGGGTGTAGGAAATGTACCAGCGCATTAATTTTAATGGAAGACTGTGGCATCCCTGGAAAATATTGTGAAAGTTAAGTCATGCTAATTTCCTTCTTTCCTCATAGTTCGCAAGGCCTGATCATCGTTGACTTCTTATTGTTTCATGTCACCAAGGAAATTTCTTGATTCAAGATAATTGTACCTATAGTTACATTTCTGTTTTGTGTGTGTCTTTTTATCCATAATATGTTGTGGAGATAGTAATTTATTCTGGTCTTGATCTGAAAATAGATAATTAATTTGTCACAAAACGAGTTCAGTGTGTACACCGACCCACCCTGCCCCTGGACATTTGAGTTCAGTGTGTACACCCATCCACCCTATCCCTGGACATTTGAGTTCAGTGTGTACACCCATCCACCCTGTCCCTGGACATTTGAGTTCAGTGTGTATACCCACCCACCCTTCCCCTGGACATCCGAGTTCAGTGTGTACACCCACCCACCCTGCCCCTGGACATCCGAGTTCAGTGTGTACACCCACCCTCCCTGCCCCTGGACATCCGAGTTCAGTGTGTACACCCACCCTCCCTGCCCCTGGACATCCGAGTTCAGTGTGTACACCCACCCACCCTGCCCCTGGACATCCGAGTTCAGTGTGTACACCCACCCACCCTGCCCCTGGACATCCGAGTTCAGTGTGTACACCCACCCTCCGTGCCCCTGGACATTTTGATGCTGAGCTCTTTCAGCACAAAGATTTCTGCTCACTTCACTTGCAAGAGTTGAGGCTACACGGGTACAAGCTTGAGGCTACCATCTCTAGTAGGATAAGCTCCACTACTGATGGTTAATTTAGATATTCAAACGAGATTTATTTTGGGATTTTTGTTATCTTTAGTTATTATAATTGTTGTTTGTGTCCTGAGTCAACTTTGGTCTTCTAACTTTGGCAGCTGCATTTGTGGTATAAGGGGTAGTGGGGGGACTGTTGATGTTAGGTTAATGGGCCAGCTAAATGGTAAGGCCCTAGGCTCTAACAGCAAAAATAAAATAAAAAGTACAGATTACCTACTAGTAGAATGAATAACGAAAATGGAGATTATAATATTTGGCTTTGTTCTGAAAGTATGTGTGTGTGTGTGTGTGTGTGTGTGTGTGTGTGCTGTGTTCTATTATTTTTTTTTAATTTCAAACCTGAGGTAATTGTTTCACTTACTATTGATAATATACAATCTCATTAAACTTTCAATTTAGGATAAATGCTCACTAATTGGTCCTCTCTGACTATAAAATCGAAGTGTCTATGAGTTAGGGCTGCTCACCCTCTTCACAGACATCGAAGACAACAGTCTTCCTTGAACTAGGCGGGCGGCACTAATATGTTACATTTCTGTGTTGAGGGAAATGGGCCCGTAAGTACTTCCTTCACTGTCCAGAATCTGCTCTTAGTGGGACTCCATTTCTGCCCCGACATATTCAGCATTAGAGTGATATTTTACATTACTTAAAAGTTCTGTGAGTGCACATTGCTGATGTGTTGGAAGGAAATATGTAGAGGGTATTTCTGGGATTTCAAATTTTCCCCAAGGGGAAAGAACTAATATTAAGGCCTTCACAAGTGGGATTAATTTAGCAAATCTCCCAGGAGTCTATTGGGTATTATATTTATACATTATAAAATGTGTTTTGATATGCCTTAAGTTAATAATTTTCTATCGACAGGGTGAATGTGAAGATCACCGTTTATGTCTGGGGTGGCGAGAGGGGAGCAGAGGAAGGGAGGAAGATGTAAGGGAACCCAAGGCCAAGCGTTGTATATAAGCAGGGACATACATAAGCAAGGACACACACACACACACACACACACACACACACACACACACACACACATATATATCCGACTGGCAGCCAGATCATTTTCTGTGCTTCTGTGCTGTGCTGAGCAGTTCCAGTGTGTTGCACATCAGTGGCGGGATGAGAGGGGATGTTTCCCACTTTCCCCAACACCACTTTCTAAATTCATATCCTTAAAAGTGTATTCTTCTTCCACATGGTGGCTGCAGCGAGTGGCCAGCCGTTCTGTGTCTCTGCCATCCCTTGCAGCTTCCCTGGCCGACCCTTAGATGCTGTCAGCTCATCACTGCTCTCCCTCACTCTGACTTCATGGATCGCTGCGTGTGCTGGCGCTCCTGTGTCAAGGGGAAGGCCACAGCTGCAAACGGTCACCCCCAGAGACCCAAGCTTCCTGCCTCTGCAGAGCAGGCAGCCCTGGTCAGTCCAGCCCTTTGACCTGTCTCCCTTTCTCTCCTCACGTTCATTTGGCAGGAAAGCCCACTGGCCCCTGTGCAGAACACTGCGTAGCTGACGAGGGAGGGCCAGGGAAGGTGGCATTCCTGAGAAAAGAACAATCTGACAACCTGTGTTTACGGGGCTGGACATTGTGAAAGTCAGCCTTGTTTCTTCCTGTCCAGTCAGTCAGTCCTTGTTGTTGTCTTAAGCAAGTAACTGAATCGGTTTGCCTCTGTCACTTCTGTGTGATTAGTCACCTGGGTGGCCTGCAATTCAAAGTGTAAAGGTTATGTGTGTTTGACTCACTTGAAGATTTAGTCCATTGGAACTACTCATCCACAATACCCTTGGATTGCATTAAAAATGCGCCCAAGACGTGCCCTTGAGTTCTCCCCCATTTCCCCCTTTCCTTTTCACACCTCAGTCTGGAATGGAAGAAATTCCCAAACTCTTCCTTTGCAAAAGAAATACCTTACACAATAGAAAGGTTTATTCAAATGCCTGCCATACCTTGCTAGCCTATCATAGTAGGTTCCAGTAGCCCCACAAATCTACAGAAACCCCACCATAAATTTTTCAGTTGCCTGACGACTGAATGTTTGCACTATAGCAAGAAGTTTGGCAATATTTTATGGGATGAATATGGAATTTGTTTTGAACAACAGCCCAGATAAGGTTTTCGAAGTTTCTAAGTTTCTCTTCTTCTTTATTTCTAATTTCCCCCTCTGGGGCTGGCGAGCACCCGCCCCATGTTCTCCGATGCCTGATGGAGCAGTAGGATGTCGTGGTACTAGTGTGCCTGACAGACATAAAGTTAAATATACAACAACGCGGAAGAATCCAGGGAACGAGCCGTTAAGTCCCACAACAGGCTTTAAGATGCTGTAAATATATTCAAATGGCAAGTCTCCCATCCACGAGACACAACATCTTATTTCATTTTGAAAACAAGTCTGAAGAATGCCCCAAAAATTTTACATCGAATGTCTGGTGGTGTGTAAGTATTTCTTCATTATTCCAAACTTCTTGCCCACAACTGTGTCATAAATACCCGCAGATCTGACTACATTGAACACTGTTACATTTTCCTTCGGATCGGACTGTTCCCTTCTCACTGTGCTGTGCTGGCAGAAGCTCCATCTTTTTACCATGTGTAATCTTTGAAAAATACATCCAGTGCCTCTTTGTTCACAGGCCCTGAGCCACGCTCAACAGATGTATGATAGTTTGGGGCACTAGGATATTGTTTGAGTAGTAATCACTTTTTTTTTCTTTTGCGTGAGACTGTAGCACAGTATGGTAAATGAATTATAGTATCTGAGCAAAGCCTCACCACAAAGTAGGGTTGTTGACTCCTTGATATGAGGTGATCCAGTCTTTATGTCAGGAGAGCCCTGGCATCACGCAGCATCATGGTAGAAGGTCTGTATGGCTAGGGACCTCTGACCTAGTCATAGCTTGGAGGACTAGGTAACTGAGACAGGATAGGAAGTGGGGCCCAGTTTAAAACCCACGGTCTTAGGAATTTTATTGCTGTGAAGAGACACCATGTCCACCCAGCTCTTATAAAGGAGAAGCTGGAAGTGGGACTGGCTTACTGTTCGGTTGTTTAGTACACTATCTTCATGGTGGGAAGCATGCAGGCAAACATGGTGCTATAGAAGGAGCTGAGAGTTCCATGTCCAGATGGGTATGCAGCAAGGAGACAGAGAGAGAGAGAAAGAGAGAGAGAGAGAGAGAGAGAGAGAGAGAGAGAGAGAGAGAGAGAGACAGACTGGACCTGACTTGGGCAATTGAAACCTCAAAGCCCACCCTCAGTGACATACTTCCTCTTCTAAGGCCACACCTCCTAAGCTTGCCTCTCCTTGTGGGGGCTATTTTCATTCAAACCACCATACTGAGATTCACCTTCACCAGACTGACTTCCTCCCGTGGGACCCAACTCCTCATGTTTCTGTACCTGGCCCTTAGCCGTCTGCACCCGAAGGTCTCTAGCCCTTCCTAACCAGGGTGAAATAACCAGCAGGGCCACCCACCCAGTTGCTTCCTGTTCCCACTGTTCCCATTTTCCTCTCTAACTCTCTCTCTCTCTCTCTCTCTCTCTCTCTCTCTCTCTCTCTCTCTCTCTCGACCTAATGGTAATTCTTTGAGTCACTTAGCAAGTAAACAGAATTTTCAGGCATTCATTGAATTAATAATGGAAATTACTGCAAGAAATAATCAGCATAAAAATAAACTTGATGAAGTAAATTTGGTTCTGAAACAAATTGAGAGAAGGCTGTGATCTTGTAGGTCTTCAGGTTTTGAACTGTGGGACTGGACACTGAGGGAAGCAACCTTTATGCTTATGCAATGCCTGATTTGAACAAAACTGATAAATGAATTATTATTATGTAATTTTAATAAAAATGAGTTTATTCTAGTGAAGATACTTCTAGTGACATAAGAATGAAAATGGGAGAAAAATAACCCATAATGGTAGATTTGTACAATCAACATTTACTGAAAGAATTTAATCAACTCGGTTGGGCATACGCCAGAAATTCCTTAGAATAAAAATTCATCAGTATTGGCAAAATTCTGTTAAAATGCTTATACTCAACATTTTCAGATTCAAAATACTAGACCAAAATGGCAGAGTAAACATCCTGGTTATAAATATCTAATCCTGTTACTTCCTCTATGTAGCTCTACTGAGTATTAGAGTGTTGTTAGGAGTTTCATGGAGGAGTACTTGAAGCCCTGAAGCCCATAAAGTACATGAATTTGGAGGCTTATCACTAGGGTGTGAGGGTGGAAACGCCTTACTTTCTGGACGAGGGTAGGTGGTAGTGATCATGGTGATGACAGTGATCATTGTTTTCACTGTTTTTTTGTTTGTTTGTTTGTTCATTTGTTTTTTGAGAGAGAGAGTCTTGCTTTGTGGCCCAAGCTGGGCTTGAACTTCTAATCTTCCTTCCTCAACCTTCCACAAGCTGAGACTGTCACCGTGCCCAGACCTTACAATTTGAAATATCTATCCACAAAGAACAAGTCTGAATATAAATGCACTTTAAAAATAGGTATTACAGTCATAAATTTAATATGTTAATGAAAAGACAAGTAATTTAGGAAGTAGGTTTTACATATGGGCTTGGAAAATTATTGACCTAATTTTTTCATCAATTAGAGTAACTGTTAATGGTTGATCAGCGACGTGAAAGGTGGATAACCTCGCAGCCCCCACGCGCCCCTGCTAGCAGTGAAGTGCGATGGCCCAGGAACCTTGGATGCTTTAATATATTTTGTTCCCTGGGGCTAAATGAATTCTATTCTTGCCTTAGTTTTGATTAAGAGATTTGAAATTTGTTACAGCATATTCTTGTAATCTAAAACTATATCTGACTAAAGGAATTTGAGAGCTGTCCAAGCCACTAGTTACAGAGCAGGCAAGCGTGGGTTTCCGTGCCACTTGTGGTGCACCACCGTCTGCCTGCATCGTGCGACCTAGCAGAGGTCTCTAAGACAATGTCCGAGAACACTCAAGGTAGATGAAGCTCCTGACCAGTCTCCTTGGTCCTTCCTCATTCTCAGGTGTTTAAATCATCCTTACTTCACTCTGAGATAGTGTCTCTATCTGCCCTGATTAGGCTGAAGGCCCCAGCAGGCCTGTTGTCTTTAGTAGGACCCACACTGGCTAAAACCAGCACTGTGGCCTTATTTCTCCCAGTTTACTGTATCAACACTTACTCCTTGGTTATTTTGATAATAACTCATTGCCTTTCTTACCAGCTCTATGAAGGTGTAGGTTAACTTTTTCTTTGACCATAAATGATACTTAGTTCACATTTACACACCAATAAAATGAACTGCTACCTCGAGGAAATGTACACTAAAATCTAAACCACCCAGATGGTCTTAACCTGCCCAGGCATCTTTGTTTCTTGAAAGGAAACTCTTTTGATTTAAATAAGCTAATAGAGACAACTTTTGAATATGGCAGCAAAGTGGATGGAATCATCCTACGTTATGTGAGAATGCATTTAGGGGTCCAGGAGTTGCTAAGGAGAATTGCACAACAGGAATATAAAACCCAAGAAAAGTTGGGACTTAAGCTGTTACTGCTTCGCGAAAAGGAAACAGAGTTGTTAACCCAGTGCTTCTCTAATCTGGGAGTGGAGTAGAGGAAGGAATAGGAGGGTGAAGGATCTTTACACTTTGCTCTGTCCCTCAGAAGGCTGATCCTATGGCTGGTCAGCTGTGCTCTGCTCTCTCAGCTCTTGCTTTACTCTACTAAGGGATTTATAACCCTAGTACAACTTAAGGCCCCAGGATGCTTGCTCTCCTCTGCCTATGCTTGGAAGCAGCTGAGTCCTTTGTGTCAGTGCTGGTGAGGCGAGGCTGAGCCAGGGTGAATCCTAAGCTCTGACTCCAGACGTCAGCCCTGACATGACTTTGGTCTGTAGCCTCTGAGCAGGACTGGCTTCCTTGAGCAGGAGTACCACTGAGGGCCAAGGCCAAGTGTTCTGAGACTAGACCAGCCAGCTCAGTTCTGGCTTTTAAAAGTTGAGAGTGGTAAGGGAGAAGGTGGGAAGAGGAGGAGATAGCTTAGGGAGGAAAGTAGAGAGCAGAGAGTGCAGCCCCCCTGGGCAAGTAGAGATGCTCTCCTCCTCCCTCCTGCTGTCAGGCTCCAGGAACAACCATAGACATCAGGAATACTGGGTTAGGAGACTGCTGGCACCGGTGCCAGCCAGGGGAGGAACTTGTCTTCAGGAAAGCAGTTCACACAGATCTGACAACATATGTGTGTTCCTGGCTGTTGTTTCGTCTTTTCTTTCTTTTTCTTTTTCTTTTGGCAGCAATAACATCTTTTATTGTTTTTATTGAGCTATACATTTTTTTCTTCTCACACCTTCCTTCCTCCCTTTTCTTCTTCTACCCTGTCTTATGGCCCCCACACTCCCAATTTACTCAGGAGACCTTGTCTTTTTCTTCTTCCTATGTAGATCCATGTATGTCTCTCTTAGGGTCCTTTTTGTTCTCTAGGTTGTCTGGGGTTGTGGACTGTAAGTTGATTTTCCTTGCTTTATGTCTATAGGCCACTTATCAGTGAGTACATATTATATTTGTCTCTCTGTGTCTAGATTACCTGGCACAATATGTTTTATTCTGTATCAATTTATTTTTCTGCAAATTTCAAGATGCCATTATTTTTTACTTCTGTGTAGTAGTCCATTGTGTAAATGTACCATATTTTCTTTATCCATTCTTCAGTTGAGGGGCATCTGGGTTGTTTCCAAAGTCTGACTATTGCAAATAATGCTACTATGAACATAGTTGATTGAGCCCATGACCTTGTGGTACGATTGAGCATCCTTTGGGTATATACCCAACAGCGGTATTGCTGGGACTTGAGGTAGATTTTTTTCTAATTTTCTGAGAAATCACCATAATGGTTTTTAAAGTGGCTGTACAAGTTGGCACTCTTACCAACATCCCTTCATGATAAAAGTCTTGGAGAGAGCAGGGATACAAGGAACATACCTAAACATAACAAAGGCAATATACAGCAAGTCAACAGCAAACATCAAACTAAATGTAGAGAAAATCAAAGCAATCCCACTGAAATTTGGAACAAGACAAGGTTCTCCACTCTTTCTATAGCTATTCAGTATGGTACTTGAAGTTCTAGGTCAAGCAATAAGACAATAAAAGGAGATCAAGGGAACACAAACCAGAAAGGAAGTAGATTTCTCACTATTTGCTGATGACATAAGTAACCCAAAAAATTCTACTAGAGAAATCCTACAACTCATTACCACCTTCAGTAATGTGGTAGGATACAAGCTTAACTCAAAAAAAAAAAATCAGTAGCCCTCATTTATACAAATAATAAACTGGTTGAGAAAGAAATCAGAGAAACATCACCATTGACAATAACCACAAATAATAAAGTATCTTGGGATAACTCTAGCCAAACAAGTGAAAGACCTGTATAACAAGAACTTTAAAATTTTGAAGAAAGAAATTGAAGAAAATGCAAAGATCTCCCATACTCTTGGGTAGGTAGAATTAACATAGTAAAAATGGCAATCTTACCAAAAGCAATGTACAGATTCAATTCAATGCACATCAAAATCTCAGCAAAATTCTCACAGAGCTCATCTTTCTATAACATTATGACTTTACTACAAAAAAAGAAACAGAGAAAATTCAGTATTTTTCTCATTGGTTTGGCCAAACTGAAAAAATCCCTTTCCTTTATCAATTTGCTCCTAAATTCTGTGAAGATGCTGATTTTTTTTCCAGGCTAAGTGCCTGGGTGACAAATACACACAACAAAGTGTGTGTTGTGACTAGAGAAATCAGGATGATGGCCACTGATGGAATAGACAAGGCTCTCTGTTTGGTTCAGTCATTGCACTTCAGAGTATACTCCATGACAGAGATGGACAATGGCATAAAGGGATAGAGTCGAGTGGGGGGCCTTTCTCTTGGCTGCAGTGGGCCCTGAAAACTTCAGGAATAAGCAGACAGATGCTACATGGAGTTTGAGCACCCAGCTTCCAAGTTCTCGCCATGCTTGCTGGTGAAGCAGGGACGATGTGAGTTGTTCTAAAATCCCCAGCTTACTTGCTCCAAAGCCCGTGTTATTTGAGCCCTTGGGTGTGTGATGCTGCTGCTGGGCCAGACTGAGGCTGTCCAGGGCATCCGTCTCTGGTGATCCACTCTTCCTCCTGACCTACAAATGATGCAGGTCACACTCCATAGGATGGCAGTTCACAGACAAATGTCAGAGAAGCTTGCTTTGCTAAGTGTTCTCCTCAGCCCTGGGTCAAGAGACACACTGCTGTCCTGTGTCCGTGGTTCTCCTCAGCCCTGGGTCACAGAGACACACTGCTGTCCTGTGTCCGTGGTTCTCCTCAGCCCTGGGTCACAGAGACACACTGCTGTCCTGTGTCCGTGGTTCTCCTCAGCCCTGGGTCACAGAGGCACACAGCTGTCCTGTGTCCGTGGTTCTCCTCAGCCCTGGGTCACAGAGGCACACAGCTGTCCTGTGTCCGTGGTTCTCCTCAGCCCTGGGTCACAGAGGCACACTGCTGTCCTGTGTCCGTGGTTCTCCTCAGCCCTGGGTCACAGAGACACACTGCTGTCCTGTGTCCGTGTTCCTCAGCCCTGGGTCACAGAGACACACTGCTGTCCTGTGTCCGTGGTTCTCCTCAGCCCTGGGTCACAGAGACACACTGCTGTCCTGTGTCCGTGTTCCTCAGCCCTGGGTCACAGAGGCACACTGTTGTCCTGTGTCCGTGTTTCTCCTCAGCCCTGGGTCACAGAGGCACACTACTGTCCTGTGTCCGTGGTTTTCCTCAGCCCTGGGTCACAGAGGCACACTGCTGTCCTGTGTCCGTGTTTCTCCTCAGCCCTGGGTCACAGAGGCACACTGCTGTCCTGTGTCCGTGTTCCACAGCCCTGGGTCACAGAGACACATTGCTATGCCCATCTTTTGCGCATGAGTACTAGGGATCTTGCTTTAGCCACGGAACCATCTCCTCAGCCCTTAGGGAATGTGGAAAAGAAATCCGTAGTTAGAAGCGTGTTTCCCCGATGAAGATGCTGTTTAAAACAGAAGGTGGCTAGCTTGTGTCAGTTTCTCTTCCGTCTTGCCATGTTCTTCCCCTTGCACTGAGTTGGCCAACTATCTGCCTTTCCTGTTTTCAGAGTTTATTACATTCCTCCATATCGTAGACACCTTAGCAGTTCCTTCAGCCAACTATCAGTCAGGGAGATGGCTCCCGATCTCACCGTGTGTGGTTGTATTTGGTTTTACCATTTTAAGGACAAAGACAGGCTGGGTTCATGTTATGAGTAAGAGGTAGGGCTGTGTTCTGAACTCAAGGCATCCAATTGAGAAGATGGTCGTTTATCATTGTACTTTACTCTTTTTTTGGCCAAATCTTGCAATTATTTCTGCAGGCTCTTAGGATGAATGTCGGTCAGCATCCTTTGTGTGTTGCTGTAATTGTCCACATTATAATTTAAGGGTCTGCCTCACCGCTCCCCCGCCCCAAGTCCTGTGTGCGTTACTAGGGCCTCACCTGTTCCTTGTTCTCTCCATTCTCCCCTGGCCTCTTCTCGTCCTGCTTGTCAGCTTGGGAGCCGGGGCTTTCGCTCTTGTTAGTGGCTGTTTCTTCTGGGAGTCTTCCCAGAGCCCAGCCTTAAGTGCGTATATGGTTGTGTTCTTTGAGCTTCTGTTGGTTGTTGTTTGTCTTCAGACTGCTGTACATTCCATAAAGTCTGCACCTGGCTGCCTTGTCCCCAGAGCCTGGCACATGGGAGGCACCTAACGAGTCCTTTTTATGCGATGCACGGAAAATTCAGTTTCTCATTATTCACTGAATCCTGACATTGTAGTTTGCCCAGACCCCTGGCCCCACCTTCCTGCTCCCGTGATTCTGTTTTCTCTCCAGACCCTTCAGCTCTTTCTGTACCACTGCTGCCGGAAGTTTGTGCCCACAGTGCCCTCTCCAGCCCCTTTGGAGATGAACTAATCTGATCCCCTGCCAGATATTAGTCCCTCGAGTGTGTAACAGTGTACTTATTTGTTGGATTGAAGCAAATTGATACCATAACTCAGTCTTAAGAAGGTTTATTTCACAGGGGTCATGAGAATTGAATCAAAGGGCTTCTTCAAAAGTTTCTTTTCTGCTAAATTACAAATCTAAACTTGGCTGAGATGTGTAGCTAGAATGGGCCAATTCAAAATAAACTCCTGGTTTGCTCCTGCTCCTGGGGAGGGTGACCTGCCTTTCAGGTGTCCTTTATGAAACCCAGACTGAGCAGGGTCAGATAGAAGACAAGTCTTCTTACTGTAGGCTTCAGTTCCCCACCTCTCTGCCTCCCTCCCTCCTTTCCCATTTCCTCCTTCCTTTCTCTCACTCTGTCTTTCTTTCTTGTACACATGCATATATGAGTGTGTATATGAGTGTGTATATGAGTGTGTATATGAGTGTGTATATGCATGAGTGTGTATGCATGTGAAGGACAAAGAATAACCCTGAGTACTGTCCCTCAGGTGTTTCAGGCACTGGGACCTGGGGCTGACTGCTTAGGTGGGACTGAGTAGCCGGAGAGCCCTAGCCTCCTGTCTCCACCCCTTCTGTGCATGCCACCCCCACACTCAGCTTTTAAAACATGGCTGTGAGATCAAATACAGGTTGTTATGCTTGCATGAAAACCGTCTGCTGGCTGAGCTATCCCTCAGGAATTGAGAATGGAGATGCTGAACTCTTACCCATGTGGCTTCGGATCTCCTGCCTGTTGACTGTCTTCTGTGCTTGTGGTATTGTGGGTTTCCTTTGGCTTCCCAGTTGTACCCCTCACATGCTTTTGTGAGTCAGAAGTGACTCCTTATATGTGAGACATTTGGCACATCTTAATGGCTGTTTTAAATGTAAATAATATTTTAAATAGTATTTGGTATTTGCAACATACTTTCCTATTCCTTATTGCTGTCAGTGAGTCAGTAAACCTTGCAAAATCCTCCTGTGTGGTCATTTTTCTTAAACAGAGACTGTGTATCTCTCTTGCTATTTTTGACAACCTCATTTTTAAAACTCTTCTTCTCTTTGGATGGATCCATAGAGGTCTGAGAAGTGAGAGGAGAGCTGCAGGACCGTGGCCCTCCTCCACTGGCCTACGACCCATTCCTCTTTGTGTTCTATTTCGTGTTTTATTCTAGCTTCAACTAAAATGCCCTCCAGCCTCGAAGCTTCCAACACATTTCTTGGGAACCTATTCTTATAACATATTGCCATTAGGAGTCTTTTCTTGATATAAAACCTGAATTTTCCTTTGCTTAATTTAATCCCTCCTCACATATACCTCGGACCTCTTTAAATAATTCTTTTCCCTTCTTGCCATTTGCACCTTTCGGTTACTTGTAGAGAGTTGTCATAGCTCCCTTTGGGCCTAATCCTATCGCTGTGATTCATGTTGGGCAAGCCGTACATTTTGTACTAGTCTATGGACACATTCTCAGAATGCTGCTTGGCTGGAAGAAAGACAATTCTCCAGTGGTGTGATCCGGACCTTATCATCAATAACAGCTACTAATGGAAACAAAGCAAGGGAATTTTGAGAAAACAAAGAAGGGAATAAGGAGAAAGACATTGCTTACCCTTTGTATTATTATTCTTATCAATTATGGGAGTGCCGCTTGCTGTGAAGGATGCTGTGTGTTACTGTCTTGATTTGATCTAAATTCTGTATTAATTGGGGGATACTTTATGAATAGCTGCAAAGGCCATCCAACCCATTCTCTTTGAGCTTCTGCCAAGAATTTAAGAGAAAACTCGCTTCAAGGGAAACAGGGTAGTTGAAAAGATGCACCCCTTATTGTGGGGTATGGTCCTCTTCCTTTCTCAAAAACAACAAGTAGTTAGGAACCCAGCTATGGCCTTTGTGATTGGCAACGAGATGACGGATTTTAGGACATGCTTCCAATGATTACAGGAATCTCTGAGAAGCTGGAAATGTTTCCTGGGGAGGTAAGGGACCAGGGGCACTGCTGTTGGTCTGGAGAGCAAATCTACAGGAGACCTTCCTCTTGGCTCATGGGGCTCAGCTGAGCGTGGGCAGACGAGAGGGCAGCTTCTGTGCTGTGGGAATTCTGCCTCTAGAACTCGATGGCTAGGTGACTTGGGGGGGGGACTCAGTTCCTACTGAAAACTCCAGGATTGGGGCAGCGGACACACATTCAGCGTTGCTGAGGAAGTAACTGGCAGTTTGACCCGTGGGTTCTGACGGACTGAACTTCCCATCCTGGCTCAACGCACGTCCAGCTCGAGAAGCAGATGAGAACATGGGCTGACCTAGGTCCCCTCTGTGCCCCTTTCTCGGTGGCTCACGGAGTCAACTGAGAGAACAACGTAGATTTTACTTAAATTCATGTTTGTTCCTTCTCCCTGAAGGCTACACAGTATAAGGTGAGGTGACTGCCTGGGAGTCCCATAGCCCACCCTGCCGCCAGGCCAGCCCCATTTCCTGTTAATCCTCTCAGCTCCATCCAGAATGTTATGTTTTGTTTTGTTTTTTAATTTTGTCTATGGCGATTTTAAATTTGCCTGTGGGGAAGTATTTTGACTTTCTTATAAACTCAGTCCACTGGCACACTGTCTTCCTGGACCATTTGGGCATCTTCTACCTCTGACACTTGTGACACTTATTCTGCCCAGTTGAACTGTGTTCCTTCTCTTAGTTTCCCAGCCAGTGCCATGCCCCTTCCTAGCCCTGTCCCTGTCATTTGTCCTTGGACTGTGCCAGTTCTGCACACAGAATGGCAGAGTCAGCGCCTGTTCATCCTAATCCCTTCTGTAGGACTCTTTCTTGTGTACTGGCCCTACGTAGTTTCAGTCCCTCGGGGCTTAAGGGTGTATAATGGTTTATTATTTGTATTTTGATAAATAAATCTTGCCTGAAGACCAGAGGCAAAGCTAAGGCCCCCAGAGAAGTCTTATCTCTTCCATGGCTGAGTGACTATAAACTAAACAAACAGCCTATCTTTCCTCTCATTTTAGATTTCCTACAGTGCTGGGATTAAAGGCGTGTGACCGGATTAAAGGTGTGAGCCACCACCACCTGGATTTGTTTCTGCATTGATCTTGTGTAGCCCAAGGTGACCTTGAACTCACAGAGATCCATCTGCCTCTGTCTC
Source organism: Myodes glareolus (assembly GCF_982192425.1). NCBI lineage: Eukaryota > Metazoa > Chordata > Mammalia > Rodentia > Cricetidae > Myodes > Myodes glareolus. Next base: position 73,108,620 of record NC_142038.1, read on the forward strand.
CCTAATCCTGGGATTAAAGATGTTCGTCACCATTGTCTGACCTCTAGTGGCTTTAGCTTTGCCTCTGGTCTTCAGGAAGACTTATTTATCAAATAAGCACAAATAATATGTCACTATAAGGGTGGAGCTGGGGACTCTGGTTCTGTTGCAAGTCCCTCTGCCATGATGTTTTCAAAGCTGCTGTATAAACTGCTTGGACAAATTCTATGCCTTCTTTGAGTCTGTTGCTTCCCTTTAAGGTGTGTATGATTTTCTATTTTTGCATCATAGCTGCATAGTTTTAACTGCTAATTTGAAGAAAAACAATTGTGGTAAATACGTTTGACATGGAATTCTGCCTTCTGAATTTCGAAGTGCATGCTCCAGTTGTGTTGAGTACATTCACTTGTGGTATAACTCTTCTCGTTTGCCTTCTGAGACAAGGTCTAATGCTATAGCTCAGATTATGTAGCCCAAGCTGACCTTGAATTCACAGAAACCTTGCCTCAGTTTCCCTTGTTCTGGGAGTGCATGTTGTGACCTGCTCAGTCAGCTTCCTGACACCTGGTAGAACTGAATCTCTACTAGTTAAACACCGGCTCCCAGTCTCTTCCTCCCACCCTCTGGAAACCACCGTCCTATTTTCATTCTCTTTGAACTGGCCTCCTCTACATCTCTCCTATAAGAGGACTTGATACGACATTTGCATATGACATTTGACCCTTTGTACTGGCGTATTTCACCTAGAACAGTGTCTTTGTGGTTCATCAGGATTGTATCCCCTTTAAAGATAAATAATAGTCTACTGGGGGTGTATATTATGTTTTTTAGTCAGTTTATTCTTCAGTACATATTTAGGTTGTTTTAACCTCTTGATGAACATGAGTAATACTGTGTTGGAGATATGTGCCGTGGAGATTGGGGTTCCAAACCACTGTTTCCCTTGGGTGACTCCCCTTGGATCACATGATTGACAGTTCTAAAATCTGAGTTCTCATTTATGAGCCTTGAGATCAGCGACTGTGGCACAAGTGTCTTCTTCGTGTCCAGCACAGAGCTTAGGAGGCACTCAGTGCGTGTTTGTGGGATGAGCAAATGAAGAAATGAATGAAGCAAGTGTTCTCTAGTCTTGGCCTGTGAGGGACTGTATAGGTTCAGACATTCTCTTTGTTTAAATCGGAAATCAAATGCCAGGGAAAGGGTATGCAGAGACGTATAGCCAGTCACTAATGCCTGCAAAATGAGAACTCTGAAGCACTGTGTACACTCTCGTATAGTGGTTATAACAATAGTTTTGTGATTGGTGGGTGTAGTTTTATACAAATTTGAAAAAAGAGCATTAAAGTTCCACCTTCACTTTTCCTCTGTACATAAAGAGCTATCACTCACTAACTGCTAAAATTCCAAGTTGCTACCAGAATAGCCAAAATAGCTGTAACAATAATAAGTGTATGCTGTAAAGTAGTCGCAACCTGGTTCACGCTCCATATAATGAACAGATAACACGAGTAAAAGCAGCAATTACGTGTTCCTGGACCACACTGGAGGTAGGAAACAAGACAGGCATACACCGTGTGCATGTCATTATTAAGGGAGTGCTTTGTATTTGCTTTGTACTTGAAAGTTTGAATGATTCAGCTAACAGAAATTGACAATACCTATGCTTTGTGACATGTAAAATTGCCCAGACAGTATGATAAATTGTTATTTTACAGCCATTCCATGGTATAGCAAATACTTAATTTCTGCTTGAAATCATAATCGATTTGCATAGCTCTTACTGTGAGTTTTCCTTGAGCCAGTTCATTTTTTTTCCAAACGCTTTCTTGGGGGTGGCACCACCCCGTTGTATTGAAGACGAGGGGTAATACACTGAAAAGGAAGGTGGGGTTGGGAAGAAGCAAAGGCTGTAATCAGACAAGTCCCCAAGCACCCCTAGCTGAGCTCATTGAGTGACGGGTGGGACTGAAGCTCCACGGGTAGAGTGCTTGCCTCAGGCACATGAAGCCCTAGGTTCTGTCCCCCGTACTGCACATAGCTGGGCATGGTGGCACATGACTGTATTTTCAGTACATAGTGTAACATGAGGGCCGGCTTGTTGGGGTTTCTGTCCCGCCCGGTACCCCAACAGCCGGCAAATCCCAAAGAGAAATTACACACAAGACTCCATAAGATTATAAACTGATTGGCTCATTAGGTCAGGCTTCTTGTTAACTCTTATAACTTATATTAACCCATTATTCTCATCTATGTTAGCCATAATGGCTCCGTACCTTTCTCAGCTGGGCAAGTTACATGCTGCCTCTTCAGTGGTCTGCGCAGGAGTGGCTGAGGAACTTCCTGTGTCCCAGAATACTCCCAGTCTCTTTGCTCCACCCCTACTTCCTGTCTGGCTTTCCCGCCTATACTGCCTGCCTGACCAATCAGCGTTTTATTAAAATATGACCGACAGAATACAGACAATTCTCCCGCACCATTTCCCTCTTTTTTTTTTTTAAACAAAGGAAAATACCCATAGTCCATTTGTTGGGAATGTGGGCGTAGTATTTCAGGCTACTTCCTGCTGGTTGGGGGCGCTGATGATCTTATGGGGACCTAAAGAAAATTTAAAGTTATAATCAAGTCCTGACTGGAGTATCCTGTGAGTCTTGATCATCTCAGGCAGCAGTCTTGAATCTGTTCTGGATGTAGAACTCTGTCATCTGGGCCATCTCTTCCTACCGGAGATTGCTCAGGAGGTCTCCCTTGGCCAAAGATGATTTTTCTTAACTCTGAATAAATCCAGAGCCTCTCATTTTCTGTGGAAACAAAAGCAAAATCTCTTCTCCAAAGTAACATACCTTTTGACTTCAATTTTGAAGCCAAGGTATTTTCAAAATACCTATCTTGGATTAGTTCAGCAGCATTTATAAACAAAAGTCCTTTAGCAGCTGTTGTTTCTGCCTCAGCATTCAAACAATTCAAAGAGAGCATAATAGCATACAGTATCAAGATTCTCTGTGTATTTTCCATCTTTATTTTAACTTCTATTTCTTTTATTTTTACTTTTACTTTTTGAGACAGGTTCTCTGTATATCTTTGTCCTGGAATAACTCTGTAGACCAGGCTGTCCTTGAACTCAGAGATCCTCCTGTCTCTGCCTCCCCAGTACTGGGATTAAAGGTGTATGCTACCACACCTTGAACTCAAGAGATCTCTGCCTCCCAGGCATTGGGATTAAAGGCGTGTACTACCACATCTTGAGGTCACAGAGGTCAATCTGCCTCTACCCCTTGAAGTCACAGAGGTCAATATGCCTCTGCCTCCCAGGCATTGGGATTAAAGGTATGTACCACCACACCCTATTTCTTCCTTTCTTTCTTTTTTATTTTTAATGACTTTAACTTTTAGCCTCCATATATTTTTAACACACTGTAAACTCTTTAGAGGTTTTTTTCATCTTTGAACCTCTTTACTGTATCTCTCTCTCTCTTTTGACTACATGAGTCTTTAAGGAGAAGATTAATCCTCTCCTTTAAAGCCATGGCTTTGACGGCTAGATCCAGTCCATTCCTTAGCTTTCCAGCCTTGTGGCTGAGATACCAGCCAGAGCTGTGTTCACTGCCACAACTCTATGGCTTTTCAAGGTCCTTGTCAGCAAGCAAGTTGCAGCATTCTGCTCACAGACCACACTCAGTCGGATTGCCTGCTTGAAAGAGTCAGAGTTTGCCCTGGCAGGACAGCCCAAAAAGCCAGCATTTTAAAACAGCACAGCTTTGTTCCTGCTACAGCTTAAAACCGAAAAGCATGCATTCAGCTTTTCACCGTTTAAGTGTTTCGTGGCAGGATCTCTTAATGAGCTGCAAGGTTTTGCAGCTAAGGCTGAGTCAAGAAGCCTCTCTTAGATGAGAGCATTTGCTTGCCTCTAGCAAGCAGAGCAGAACCGAAAAATTGCTGCTACCAAGAAAACATACTTTACTCTATTCTTTCCCAAGCTTTCTCAGGCTTTCTGTGGATTCATTTATCCACGTCTGGGCGCCATATGTAACATGAGGGCCGGCTTGTTGGGGTTTCTGTCCTGCCCGGTACCCCAACAGCCGGCAAATCCCAAAGAGAAATTACACACAAGACTCCATAAGATTATAAACTGATTGGCTCATTAGGTCAGGCTTCTTGTTAACTCTTATAACTTATATTAACCCATTAACATAGGATGTAGAAGCAAGAGTACAGAAGTTTATTGTCATCCCCAGCTACGCAGTGAGTTTGAAGTTAGCCTCTGGGCTAGAGAACCACGTGCCAGAAAGACCATACTGCACAGTGAGTGTCAGTATGAAGAGACGTCAAGTCTGTTTTTAGAGTGCTCCACTCCCAGGCACTAGGTCTAGGTGCAGTCAGTCTGGTCCATCTTCCTCCTTTTGTTTCCTGTAAAACTGTCTGTTAGAGCATCAAGCTCAGAAGTGCTTCTGCTATCGTGGGACAACGGGGAGCAGGATCCCCATTCTGTTTCTGTCATCCATGCATGTTGGTTTAGAGGGTATCTGGATCTCAATGCAAATGACCAGCAAGAGGGACCTAGTAACTCAACCATAGCCACAAGTCAGCCAGCATCTGCTAAGGAGAAACTTGATTGCTTTTAAAGGTATTAGGCTGTGGATAAGAAAGAACTTGATGAAAAGTCACAGTCAGAGCCAGCTTTCCTACTGACAACTAATGAGTATATTACTGGTTTATTAATAGAGAATACGTGTTTTCACCTGAAGGATTTACCTTGGCTCTGTAAAGCAAATGGGTTAAAATATGTTATCTATTCATTCAATCATTAAGACAAAAGTCAACACACACTAATAAACATTGTAGTGAATTCACCAATTCCGGCTGATCATGTAGCCCCACAGTTATTCACTGTTATCTGATGATATAAGACAGAAAGGTAGAACCCCAAATGTAAGCTTTCATCATCATTCTGGGTCCAAAGGCACAAGGAAGCTGATTTCTTTGGGCACTTCGGCAGCTGGGCAGGTTGGTTCCGATGCTGCTCACAGCTGTAACACTCTGCTTTTCAGTGTTACAGCCTTGTACAAGCGCAACAGCGAGTCAGGCCGTCACACCATCAAAACAGCTGCAGAGTCCAGGCAAGTAGTGAGTTCATTTGTGAAAACTCCAATAGAACTGATAGTGCTTGGTAGTAATTGGCCCACCACCCCTCTGCTGGGTGTCCTCGAGGTGTGGTCGAAGCCAGCACTATCCTGCTGTACTCTCAGTAGTGCCTTGCAAGCAAATTGTGTGATGATTTTCCCTGCTGTTCCTTCCTGAATGTATTGTTGGGCTAGGGATATGGCTCAGACAGTAGAGTGCTTGCATAGCAGGCGTGAAGCCCAGGGTTCAGTTTGCAGCTGCTCTCCTCTTTAAAGCCATGTGTAGTGCTGCATGCCTGTAATTGCAGCCCTTAGGAAGTATGGGGGGGGGGGAGGCGCACAGGTAATTGAAAGTTCAAGGTCACTCTCAGCTTCATGGCAAGTGTGAGTTCAAGTGGTTATTCTCGTTGTTATTTGAATACTGGATTCCATTGAATTTTGACTTATTTTGATTTTATATGTATGCGTGTTTTGCCTGCATGTGTGTAAGTATCTGACAGGCATACGGAGCCTGCAGAGGTCAGAGACGACATCATAGCCCCTAGAATTGGAGATGTAGAGGGCTGTGAGCTGCCTTGTGGGCGCCAGAAGCTGATCCTGGGTCCTCTGCAAGGGCAGCCCCTCCTCAACTGCTGAGCCATCTCTTCAGCATTCTTAACTTCTGACAGCTCTGTTGTGCATTAGTAATTGTGTTTTTTTGAAGCATAAAATTTAAATAGAAATATGCATTTTATTTCCTCTTTCCTTGTCTGGGTATATGTGGGGGAGAGGTGGGTTGTGTATGTGTTTGAGCACATGTATGTATAGGTGCATGCATCCATCCAGGTGAACATGTGTAGAGGCCAGATATCAGGTATCTTTGATCAGCCACCTCTCCACCTTATTTCTTCCTCTCCTCCTCCTCCTCCTTTTTTTTTTAAGAGCAAACTTTTCACTGAACCTGATTCACCCTTTAGGCTAGACTAGACTGGCTAGACAGGTCACCTCCAAAACCCTCCTAACACACCCCCACAACCAGGTTACAGGTATTTGCCATGCAGCTGGCTCATTTGTGTGTTCTTGGGATTTGAACTTGCGTCTTCATGCTTCTGCTGTAAGCCCGTTACCTACTGAGCTCTTTCCGGCTTAGAACTATGCCTTCCCTCTGTAAGGTAAGGTGTTTTCTCATTCAAAACAATTGAAATCTCCAATATATACATTTCTTTGAGTCCTTTTTTAAAAAAGAAAATATATAGATTCAGTGGGAATCAATATAGTTGATTTTGTTACCTAGAAGGTGAAATTAGTATAAGACACACACACACACACACACACATACACACACACACACACGCACTCACGCAATGCATCTATGGCTTTTAAACACCATTTGTTTTCATTAAATTGTCCCAGCTATAACAGACTTGCTTTCAAGATCTCCAGTGTTGTACCAATTTGGCAGTGCAGAGAAATGGAAATACGGTGGTAATTTATACTTCAGTTGTTAGGGACCCTGGTGCTCAGTCAGAAAAAGGCTATGCCAGGGACCAACACAGTAATTTTTAGAAATACAGACCATTGGAATTATTGGGTTGAAAGGGACCTTTTTTTCCCTACATTGTCCCTTCCTTTTTCTGTTATCATAGGAGGTGTATGGATTTGATTTATGAACTCAGAATGCTGTAAATAATGAAATAATAAAATGGCATGTCAGCGAAGGATAAAGTTACTCAGAGAAATTAAAGTGAAATTAAATAACTCTCTGGTCTACTTAGGAAAGTGCTTGCTCTCAGCTGAGTGGCAGCAAGCGCCGCGCTGAGGAGCACGGTTTGTCTTATGGGTAGGGTTTTTATAAATACTCCAAACGGCATCAGCACACACCCTTTGACCGTGCCGGGTTTTGTTGATCCCTGCAACATATTTTGAAAGGTCTGCTCTCTTGTAGAAGCCAGGAGGAGGCACAGGCCTTGCACAGCACATACGGCTCCTCAGAAAGCGCTTCCAGCCCTTCATGCCTGCGCTGTGGGGTTTGAAGTTAATGGGAATGTCAGGCCAAAGTGGGCAGAACTATATAAGATAGTGAGCAAGATGCTCCTACTGTTTCCAGTGATATGAGGGTAAAGAGAGTCTAGAAATGCAAGCAGTTCTGCCTCAGATACAGCGAGGGAAAACTACCCAGTCTAAGGGATCAAAGTGAAGGCAAGCACGTGATTCATTTCCAGTCTGTGGGATTTTTAGGAACCAGATTGCTTTCCTTCCTTCCTTCCTTCCTTCCTTCCTTCCTTCCTTCCTTCCTTCCTTCCTTCCTTCCTTCCTTTCTCTCTCTCTCTCTCCTTCCTTCCTTCTTTCTTTCTTTCTTTCTTTTTTTCTTTCCGTCTTTCTTTTTTTCTTTTTCTCTCTTTCTTTTCTAACAAAAATAAAACACTATGAGTAAATGAGTCGCTGTTTAGTCCCTTGTATTTTTTCATAAAGCATTAGTTCTTTGTATAATGTGTGCATAGCTTTTATGAATCAGAACCTGAATCATAAATAAAATGTTAATTTGTAGACACATTTAACTGTGGAGCAGATGGAAAATAGGAATGTGTGAGAAAGCTAGGTATTTGCAGAAGCTAATGAAGTTAATTGGTCTCACTTGACCACCTTATTTTCCCCAGCCCCCTAAAGACTGGGCTTTTTTATTTCTTTAATTAAAAATGAGTTTGGTATGTTAATATTATAACCTTTCATATTTTCCTAGTTTTCTATATAAATGCCTTATTTATAGAACCACCCTTAGGAGTCCAGTGTTAGCAAGAACATTAGTAACCTGGGAGCGTGAGCAGGGCGCTGTTCTACACAAAAGCCATTAGCCACATCCACTGGTGTAATGTGTGCTTCTACGCCTTGTCATTACTTCCTGTCCTGTTTCTTGTGATTACACAGAAAAAGAGCTATTTCTTCCTCTAGCTTGAAAATGGCACATGTTAAAAATACATAAAATAATGATCACTGAATGGAATTTAATTTTTAAATACCAGTACTCGAGTATATTTTGATTGCTTAAATTGCCTGGTAAACGCCCACTGAAATATCAGCAGTGTGAAATCAGAGAAATCACAGACCTGAGTTAATCAATACCATATGTGTAGCCAAAGTTCCTGAAATTATTCCTTGTGTAAGGTAAGGTTATAATACGCAGCGTTTAGCTCCTTCACCAAAGAGTGCTTTGTGCTTCCGCTACCACTGTGGAATGCAGAGTGCATTTAGAAGGTACCATTGCCTGTTACAGAGGATTCTGGGACAAGGTTTTTGAAATGTCATCACTAGCATATTGCATTTGTATCGATTGTCTATGATTTCTGTATATGGATGATTGAGTTTGAGCAAACTACTTAGTGTTTCAAAGGATTTGGATAATGTTACACCATAGGGTTGGAAATCTCTTTGAATATTGTATTGCAGAGGGGCACAGTCATCATTTCAGTGCATTTATTAGGCCCCTGCTGTAGAAACAGAAACAATAAACCGTCATTTGTAAGTTGAGATATCTTGGATTGGGCAATTCTAATAAATCCTGTGCTTAAGGAGAGAGAATGGTACATGCCGAGGCCCCAAAGTTGTTGATTCATCTGGAGCGTATTAGAATCTTGATTAATAAGAAGACATCTGCAGTTTTACATAAAGAATGGAGCAGACAGTTTGGCAGATAGGAGTGGGAAAAAAAGAAAGGAAGCCACGTTCATGAAATCCTATTGTTCCGTTTTGGGCAAGCTTTATTTTTATTATTTGTTATTCCTAACAGAGTAAAGCAGCTGCCCACCCTCCTCGACCCCAGCATGGAATTAAACCTGTGACTTGGAGAGCAGATAGGTCCTAAAGACGTAAACAGGCAGGAATTCGGTGTTGACCTTGCTCCTTACACCAGGTCTGCCTATGAGGAAGGCTCAGTTACTCAGTCATTTAGGCTCCATGATGTCAGGTATGCACATGCGTACTTCAGCTCTGAAATGTGGCCTCTCACTCCACATGTCACCCGCTAAATATCCTTTCTCTCGAGAATCCCATCCCACCCCACCCCTCATAATAATCTCTTAAGTGAGATTTAGGGGCATGATTTCTGCATAAGACACCTTAAAGTTCACTTGGCTAAAACAGACAGCTTTTGGAAAAGTTCTAGAAACGATGGTGTCTGTAAGATAAATCAAAACCAAAACCTATAAAATTTGTAATTTTCTTTCTTTTTTCTTCTTGTTTTTGGTTTTTCGAGACAGGGTTTCTCTGTAGCTTTGGAGCCTGTCATGGAACTCGCTCTGTAGACCAGGCTGACCTGGAATTCACAGAGATCCGTCCACCTCTGCCTCCCGAGTGGTGGGATTAAAGGCATGTACCACCATCGCCTGATTGTATAATTCTCATATCAACAGGATGGCTTTCTAAATGCCAGGGCACTTCCCAAAGAGAAATGATAAGACTGGAGTTCATTCTTTTTTTATTTTATTTTATTTTATTTTTAGATGCATAAAAAGCATTTGACAATACTCAACACCCCTTTATGATAAATCTTGGAAAGATTAGGGATACAATGATCATATTTAAATATAATCAAAGCAATATACAGCAAGCTGACTGCTAACATCAAATGAAATGGAGAGAAATTCAAAGCAATTTCACTAAAATCAGGAACAAGACATGGCTGTCTACTCTCTCCATATCTCTTTTTTTTTGACTCCTTTCAACACTTTTAATCTTATATATATATGTTTTTATTAATTAATTTATTTGTTTATAAAAATTTCCACTTCCTCCCCTCCTCCCCATACCCTCCCATTCTCCCCGCTCCCTCTCCTCCTCCCCCGCACTTCCTCCCCTCCTTCCTCTCCAGTCCTAAGAGCAGTCAGGGTTTCTTGCCCTGTGGGAAGTTCAAGTTCCTCTCCTCTCCCTCCAGGTCTAGGAAGGTGAGCATCCAAACAGACTAGGATCCCAAAAAGCCAGTACATGCAGACAAAACAAGACCCAGTGCCATTGACAATGGCTTCTCAGTCAGCCCCCATGTCAGTCACATTTAGAGACTCCGGTTTGATCACATGCTCGTTCAGTTCCAGTCCAGCTGGCCTTGGTGAGCTCTCATTCGATCAGTCCCCTTGTATTTGAGGGTGAACGCATCCCACACGGTTCTGATTTCCTTTTTCATGATCTCTCTCCTTCTGCTCCTCATTTGGACCTTGGGGGCTCAGTCCAGTTCTCCAATGTGGGTCTCTGTCTCTATCTCCATCTATCGTCAGGTGAAGGTTCCCTCTAGTCCTGCCTTTCTTGCTCACGTTCTCCCTCCTTCTGCTTCTCATTTGGAGTTCATTCTTGAAAGACAGCACACTGGGCAACCTGCTTCTCAAAATTTGGACATGCATGCAGACACTAACATCTCAGGCCAATAGATGAAAGATTGTCGAGTCTTTGCTGAAGGTAGAAGTTCTCCATTCTTCTAGGAGGAAAATGCATGGGATCTGATCAGCATAAATGCAAGTTCTATGGCAGGACCAAGGCAAAGGGAAAAGCAGCTAAGTTTGATAGCCTACAGGAAGGAGAGGCAAACATTCTGCAATCAGAGTTTCAGTTAGCTTCCTGCTGCAAGGATCCTGGAGAAACTAAGGGGCAACTGTCTCTGGCCACCCAATCAATCACAAGCGGCCAGATAATGCTCAAGGGCTCTACGAGATGTTCTGTGTAGGACAGCTGGCTGGGCCTTGCCACTCAGAGAGCAGTGGGCATTCAAAATTGATTGAAGGTTGACCCTACCAATCTTTAGCAAAGTTACATTTATCTAATTGTAGTTGGATGCTGCTTGTTCATTCGTTCCCGGCTGCCGAGACCTGAAATAAGTACACAGAAACTACATTAATTAAATCACTGCTTGGCCTATTAGCTTATGCATATTTCCAGCTAACTCTTACATCCTAAACTAACCCATCTCCATTAATCTGTTTATCACCATGAGGTCGTGGCCCACTGACAAAGTTTCAGTGGACCCTGGTGGGGGCATCTGTCTCCTGTGGCGGCTACATGGCTTCTCTCTGACTCTGCCTACTCTCTCTCTACATCTCTGGATTTTCCACCTGGCTTTACTCTGTTAAGCTATTGACCGAGAGCAGCTTTATTCATTAACCAATAAAAGCAACACATATACAGAAGGACTTTCCACACCATCTAATGATCAAAAATAGATTGAGAATATGATTAACAGTGTTTACCTTTTCCTAAAGTGTGATATTTTGGTACATTTTAGGCAGCGTTCTGTTGTTTTGTTTAGCAATGCTAGAAAACAAAGACATATGGTGCAAAAAAATTTATTCTTGGTGTATGAGAGAGGGATGTTAATGCATGATAAGATGAGGTAATACCATATTATTGTGGTCAACACTTATCTTTAGTGAATGTCAAGATGATAGGTTTGTTTCGTTCAACAGGACATGTGGTTTTGGCCATAATCAGGCACTTTTGCTTTATTGAACAACTCATGCTTGGTATGTAAATGACTGTCCATGGCTGTGTTCCAATAAAACTTTATTTATAAAAGTGAGAATATTAGGTTCACAAGTTATCTACCAGATCTTAAGATTTATTGGATAAACATTTATTAGATTCTTTGTAAGTTTTTGGTGATTGAAAAACAACAAAAAAAAAAACACTATGAGTTTTAAAGAGGTACTTGCATAATTTTATCCATAAATAACAGAAGGAAATTTGTGCACATATATCAATGCCCACATGGTTTTATATATTATTACTTTGTTACTAATGACTAGTTTTTGAGGTAAATAAGTGGAAGAAATGCGTACGGATTTTTATGAGAGACTTTGAGGACAACACTTGAGAAATATACAGATAAAATGTGTTGTTGTGAACACCAGTATTGTACCCCAGCAATCTGTGATGGCTGCAATAGAAAACCCGTCACAGTTTGTCTTTCCCTAAAATCCAGGTGAAGACACTGCCATTGTAAAGCTGCTACCACATGATTGATAGTAGCACTGTGTATTTCCAATATATTGTAACAGCTTTTGTCTGGACTCCGCAACAGTCTTCGCAGCTGTGGATGTTCATTCAGCTGTTGTCAGCTCCACAGTCACAGTTTTCCTGTGCATCCTGCTCTGGGAACCGCCGCCTCTGGTCACTTCTCGCTGCATCAGTTTCATTGGTCTGTACTGTAGTAACGCAGGTTCACAATTGTATTGCTGTTGTCCCCGGGGGACGGTCTGCCCTCCAAACATTTTTTTTTTTTTTTAAGTGCGGATACCTATTTTGTTTCAAATTCACCAAACTATACTATTGAACTGTCTTTTCTTTGGAATCTGTGTGTGTGTCAAAGTCAGCTGACCTTGATTGCAAAGACAATGGGCATCACTGGTATTAGTTCCAGTTGTTTCTTACATAGAGGATTCAGAATGTTGTTTTTCTCAGAGCATGTGCATGACCAGCCGTGGACTGACAGTAGTAGATGCGTGGGAAGGAATTTGGAAGAGTGAGGGTTATAGGCCCTCTCGTTCCCTCATTGGCTGTCATTACCCACTGAGTGTGTTGGTTCTGCTTCCCTGGAGCAGGGACTGCACCCCACAGCATCTCATTTGCTATCCGTTTCCTTGATGACCTGGTGCATAACCTGATCCAGTCCTTCCCAGTCCAGGCGAGTCTGGTGGGAAGCCAGCTCTACAAACTGAATTCCTACCACAGCCTCCTGCTGCCTACATATTGAATCAAAGGTCTTAGCTGGTGGGAAACCCTGTCTTTGGGTGCACTGGAGCTTGGTCCTAACTTGCTGTGAGCATCCCCTAGCACCTCAGGAAAATACTCATCCAAGCCTCCAATGCAGTAAGAATCTCTAACCATGAGGGAAAATATTAATATGTTTTCAATGACTCCCAGGTGATTTGAATGCCTCACTGACGCTGTGTTCTCCTTTGTAGTCTGTCATATTCTGTAGTGCTCAGTCTCTGGTCACAGTTTGGCCATGTGTGTGCCCTCCCTTTTACCTAGAAAGACGATTTTCTTTTCTCTACTGTGAACATCCCCACTTAGTCTTTGATGCTGAACTTAAAGAATTCATCCCGAGGTGGCCTTTCTGTGTCCTCCATAATGGTGCTACAGTAACTCTGAAGCGAAGGTGTTGTTTCTGCTCTGTTCTAACCCCCGTCTCTTGTCAATGAGCCACTCAGCAAAGCTGCTCTGTCACATATTGGCTCTGTTCTGTGCTTGGGATACACTGGAGTTTATGACCATGTCAGAGGAACCAGACTGCAGTGATAGCTAGGGTACACCTGAAAACTGACCCACTCATTCATGTCCCGACCCCTAGAGTGGCCTTTGTCACAGTGAAATAGCAAAAGAAAAGTAACGTTGCTGAGAAGGAGAATGAGCAGCACCTTGGAAACCTTCTGTTGAGTGACCAAAAGAATAAAGTCGTGTGACCATAACCAAGGGAAAGACTAGGGTCAAGAGTGGGGGAGAAGGCTGAAAAGGTGAGGATAAAATATCAGTAATAACTGAACTAAACCACCTCTTAGGAGGGAAGGGAATCATGTGTGCACGGACCTGGTTCTGAGGTAACAAGCCGGTGATGACATCAGGAAGAAAAACTGATATGTTCACCAGAAGCAAAGCGTTGCTTTAAGTGTGGGACTGGCCACAAAGAGCAGTTAATATAGGAGGCTTAAGGGGCACTTGTCCAGAGAGGCCACCGAAGCTTCAGAGGTCAGACTAAGTCACTTCATTAACTGCAACCTCGACAGGAGTGTCGGTGTTAGGATTCTTGATAAATCTTTTCTTATGAAAACAATCTTAAAAAATAGCAAGCAGATTAATTAGAAGAAAATCAGAAATAAATGGGAAAGAAATCTCTCTCAGGCTTGGGATGTAGCTCAGCAGAAGAGCACCCATCTAGAACGTTATAGGACCTGGGCTTCGGTCTCTGACACTAAAAATATTAATAAATCACAAACGAAACCTATAAACAGTTTTGTCTGTTTTATTTTTATTTGAGACACGGTCTCACTGTGTAACCCTGGTTATCCTGAAATGTGCCTTTTAGACCAGACTGGACTTGAACTAACTGCAGTCCCCTCGACCTCTGAAGGGCTGGGATTAGGCATTTGCCACTGTGCCTCACTGATTTTAGTCTACTTAAAGATACAGTCTACCCATGGAGTGCCTGGTACAGCATGAATGAAATATAATGGCTTTTGGGAAACCAATTTGTTTATAACTTGTTTGTAAATCTTTTTCACCAAGAACACTGCTCCTTAAAAGATGGAAGATTTACATCCGTGTGTGCACTGGGTGCTGGGGGTGGACTACCACTGAGCTCACCCTCAGCCCTAATGTGTAAGCTTTAACAGCCTCATACGTATTTATACAAGTCTAGGACAGGGTAGTTAGCACACTTTATATGTCTTTGTATCTTCATGTCTTCATTTCTCAAGGGGTCTGTTGGTGATGGATTGGCCGGAGCAGTGAATGACTAGGCTGGGATAAAAGGCTCGCGAGAGAGCACTGAAACTCATCTGTGTACAGAAGCCAATTTCCCTGCAGTTTGCAATCCTACTTGAGCAGGATTTGGGAAAGAGGGGGCTGCTTTCTGTTCTGTCTTATGTCATCCGTTGTGTCTTCCATCGTCTATTATGCATATCTATATTAGACTGGATGTAGGAGACGTGGATTCAAGGGCGCTAATGCAACTGTGCCAGTCTTAACCAGCTCCACCCTGGTGAGAGGACTGTTGGCATATCTGTGTGCGGATAGCAGCTGGAGAAGAACTCTGTGCTGTCTGCTCGAGTTATCTGTGAGCCTTTTAATGCATGACTTGGGCTCTGGGGCGGTGGCTCAGCCTGCGGTCAAAAGAGAGGACTTCTGTTGGAAAGGACCTTTGTTTGGTTCTCAGCACCCGTATTAGGTTGCTCACAGCAGTCTGTAACTCCAGCTCAAAGGATCCCACGGCCTCCTTCACACTCTACTGCCATGGATGCCCACACCCATCTGTGTACATTCCCCACACAGGCACACATATAGACATGATTAAAAACTTACAAAGTAGCTTCAAAGATGCATAGTCAAGGACTGAGGCATTATAAGCAGTAAGCACTGCGGATCCATGATGAAATGAATGAAATTTAAGGGCTTCTCCATCCAGAACAAACGTGAGCGCTAAACAGCCTTGCTGTGGCAATAGAAGGTTGCTCGAGCAGAGCTGATCCATTTGTTGGCTCCAGATTTCAGTACTGCCAATTAAATCACGGAGAATCCCCAACTGGTAAATAAGGTACCTTCTCAAGTTTAGTTAAAGTTCAGTAAAGTTGGGAATATGGCTCAGTAGTAGCGTGTTTATCTAGCATGGAAGAGGCTCCAGGTTCAATCCTAGCAGAGCAAAAGCAAACACACAAATAAATGTCTACTAGTGAGATTATTACTTGTAATTTACCATAAACTTTTCCACGGTTAGGTTCTTGGCATAACCAACCAATCAGTCCCTCTTTGCTTCCATCCCTCCCTCTCCCCCTCTCTCTTCCTTCCTCCCTCCTTTCTTTGCTCCTTCCTTCCTTCCTTATGGGAAATTGGTACAGAACAAGCTATGCGATCTGTAAACGGTGCAAAGGCCCGTAGCAGTGCTACTAGGGATGGAAATATATCAGTGCTGCAGCCACCAGTACTGTGAGGAGAGAAGTTACCTGTGCTGTGTACATCAGGTGTCTCTGCTTGTGCTGGGCTAGCAGAAAGTGGCTGACCTGTTAAAGAGCCATACCATCCTGAGTTTCCCTTAAGAAAATGGTTGTACATAGCTTCTAGCTACACCTTGGTCCTCTTCTACCATTCATGGACACTAAGGATGGAATTTCTCTGTTGCTCTAGAGTGTGTATTGTGCCAGCTATGTGAACACCGTAGTTTCTGCCCTTAGGGTAGCTGGAGAGAGGGAGTATGTGGACTTCCCATACTGCCAGCTTGGTGTGGGGGAAGAAGATAGGATTCAAAAGCAGTTGTGGTCTTTAAGAGGGAGTGTGTGTGTGTGTGTGTGTGTGTGTGTGTGTGTATGTGTATGTAAGCATGCATGTTCATAGCTGAGTGTTTAGAACTTTTTCTCTGGGGAAGTTAAAGTAAGGTTTCTGCACAGACTAGGTCAAAACCATGATAGGGTATCCTGGTGGTGTCTAGGAGGCATAGAATAGATGGAATCACCAACTTGTCCTTTCTTGTTGTGCCATGGTGAGAAGCATGCTGGGAAAGGGCTGGGAGGTGGGTGTGCCATCTATTCATTAATCTATATCCTTGTTCAGTTGGGCATTTGGAATCAGTGTTTCTACGGAAGAACTAGCTGGTTCTTGTCATAAAGCTGAGCTTTAAATCACGGGAATTCAGATGTACTGTGCTCTTGGTTCTTTGGAGTGAAGCAAGCCAAAGAAGGGCAAGTACACCTTTACATTATAGTGAAGTCTTCTAAGCAGGAAGCCAGTGCTTATTAATTTGAACCTATTCCAATACTATGAAGAAAACAACACTTGGTACCCACTTGGATGTGTGATATATTAACAATATTAATCAGATGAATAATTCATATTAATCAACCTCAAAGTCAGAGGATTAATTGGATTGAGATCTAAGTCAGGGTTCTCAGCCCATGGGTCAATTCCCTTTGGAGGGTTGCATGTGAGATATTCTGTATATAATACATTTCTATTACAATTTATCAAAGTAGCAAAATTACAATTATGAAGTCGCAATGAAATGATTTTATGGTTGTGGGTCACCATAACCTGAAGAACTGTATTAAGGGGTCGCAACATTAGGAAGGTTGAGAACCAATGTGTTAAGCAATCTTCTCAGGAAGTGAGTTTGTCTTGGAATCAAGAAGAGAGAAGAAAAGAGAGGAGGGAAGGCAGAGAGGAACAAAGAAAGAGATCCTTACATCTGTTTTATTTCTGGAATTCTAATACCAGATCCCATGCTGGTAGAGAACGACTGAGCTTTGATGTTTAGCTTTGAACAAGAATGGCCCCTGAAAGTTACATTCTCAGTGAGAAAGGTGAGGGTGTTCTTCAAGTGTCCATGTTTGTAAAGGGCTCCTCTTGTGTTGTCTACCTTTTTCTTTCCTGGAAAAATATGGTTGGCTTCTTCTAAACACCAATGTGTGCTCTGTTTTCTGAGACCGTGTGTGACAAGAGTGGGTACAGGGAGTGAATGTACCCATTTTACTGTTTCAGACAAACATGCGGACAAGAAAAATACAAAGACCACCATGGAGAGAGTTGATTTGGTAGAAATGCGTACATGTCTACAACTTATGTACATGTGGAAACTTATCTAGCAGAGAAAACTGAGGTTACCCATTCAGGACACAGCCCTCCACCCCCATCTAAATCAGTGATGTTGTCCTGAGAAACACTGAGCACCCCACTGGAAAAAGCAAGCTTGGCATGGAAGTTGGCAGTAGGGAGTGCTTTTCAGAAACGTCATCATACTGAATGCTAATTAAACCAATTATCAGATCAATTTCTTGTACTTTTTTTTGAAGGAAGTGCAGACCTAATGAGAGCATGTTGCAAATGGATTTTGTACCTTTTCTAAAGTTGTGTAGCATTGTCCTGTGTCCCTTTTTATGTCTAGCCTGCTTTGAGGTTCAGCAGTCATTCCCAGTGCTACGACGGCCTTACACTGCATTTTCCTGTTAGGATAGGTCATTTGTAGATGCAGTATAGATCAGTTATGACCTGCCACTGTATAGTATGAGAAGTACATGGGGAACAGAACAAAACAGCTGGTTCAGAAAGCCATCCCCTGCCCGAGTCATAGTTAAAGCACCTGTCTCCATAACACATCAAGCTTGGGCTGCAAGCTTGTTGAATTCGCCCCAGTAAAAAGGAAAATTGTAAATGAAAGTTATTTTGCAAGCAAGAATTCAAGAGTAATTCAAAGGTAAAACAAGCAACAGTAAGGGTAGAATGAAAATCTGGGCCTTGGATGTTGAGTAGGGTTTTGTTCTGGGTCAGCACCAAACTCTCTGTGTCTCCGGTTATTTTCTAAAAGGCTGAACTTTTTAGGATAAAATTCCCAACCTGTCCTGAGCGTTTTATCTTACATGGCTTGGCAGATGTGAAAGTTCAAGAAACACAGAAAAATCACGTTGAAAGCCCCTCAGAAGAGACCACGGCTTGGATTTGGTTGATGACACAGGCCATTGAGTCCTTACAGAGAATTGTTTGTCTTCCGTTTTTCAATGGCTTTAATTCCTCCAAATTGCTCCTTGAATAATAGGAAAAAGGCAATTTGAATTTCAGTGACAGATTGGACATAACAGGTTGCAACTATTAGGTCTCATTTTACCAGACTGAGAAATAAAATCGCCTAACATAAACATCGATCACTGGTGCAGTAAATTAATTTGTACAGAAAAAGTAGTTTAGCTGCAGTGCACATTAAACATAGAAAAATTTTCAAAATTACTGCTCTCTGAATTAATTTGTACACTTGTTTACTTGTTAAAAGCATGCATAAATTCTTTCTTCCAAGACAGGGTAGCTCAAAATGAGTAAGGAAGAAGCACAAAAAAGGGCAAGGAAATGCAGCTGTATGAAAGACATACACACATTGGCTCGGATCACAAACACTTTCATCTTTTGTCTTCAGATACTGTTCTGACTTGATTTGGATTCTGTAGGATCACTAAAGAGGCATAAAATTCCTCCTCTCTCTGTACCATGATACATGTGATGTTTTAATAGACTTATATTTGCTGAGGATTCAGGCATGGTGTAATTAAAAGACTTTCAGGGTTTGATTCCAGGGTGGCTTTACAAGTTCACCCTGCAGGGGGTCCTCCGATTCAGAACTGTTGACTTTGTGTACCCTAACCCGTGCATTTCTTTGTACTTAACCACAAAACAAAACAAACAAAGATACAAACAAACAAAAATCAACAACACAACAAAGCCATGGAACATGTTCTCATTGTTACTTGTGGTATTATGAGGGAAGCATGACAAACTTCGGATAGTGTCTTTTAAGACAATTTCAGTCACCGTGGAACCGGACTCTGCCACAGGCTGCAGTCTGATAATATCGCCTGCCTAGCGTTTTCAAGGACAGTGGTTCGATTCAAATACAATTCTGATAAGTGGCAGGTTTTTGTGTCTTTAATGCCTTGACAAGGGCATCACTCTCAAGAGAGGGAGGTGAAACCATTTGGATGAGGGGATGCTGTCCCTGCTCCTTTGTGCTGACACACCAAGATAATGGACAATTAAGAGAACCTTTGCTGCAGGTAAAAGTATGGGGTTATCACTAATATAAAGGAGCCCATGGGATGCTGGGGTATGGAGGACAAGAGAAATGGAGATTTTTTTTTTTTAAGTATATGAAACAGATAGATGACGTGCCTAATAACTGCTCATATAGTGCTCTTTTGCATGCAGTAATTATTAGTCATTGGAATGTTCAGCATTGCTTGATATACTACTACTACTACTACTATTACTACTACTAAAATAATAATAATAATAATACAGCTCACTGCATTTGACACAGAATGCTGTAGAAAATCTACCCCTATGCTGGCCTACCTGATATGAAGTTCAACAGCTAATGGCATTTGCTTTTGTGTGGTCTGGGTGGAGCCGCCCTTCTGTGGTCAATAAGAGGATGACTCCTGACAGTTTGAGGTGATAGTTGTCAACCCTGTCTGTATCCCTGTGGACTCCCCAGATCCCAAAACGGTGAGAAGGAATCCTGTGGTTTTAATAGCACTCAGGATTTAAGTAAGGCAGCATGGTTGGGTGCCATCATTAAGGAGTTCATTACTGAAGTCCAAGTTCCTTGATAACTTGGGCACCTTGAGAGACCATCTGATTATTTAACCAGTTGAAATCACCATATCTGTGTCTCTCGGGGATATGACTCTGTCACATCTAACAGCCATCTCTTGCCTCTGTTCATCTTGAGGTTTAACACTGGGCAAAGTTCTTTTATCTGGACTGCTGGTCCCCATCTCCTGCTTCCCTTTAGTTTCTGGTTTGACCCCTTAGTAGATTACTAGAGCCCTTCTCTGTAGAAACATCATGGATGGATGACCAGGAGGTGCCAGGGGGTGCTGCTCAGGTGAAGGCAAGCCTGCAGTTGTAGCAATGAAATAAATATGCAACTGTGGCCAGCAGCCATGTCATGTGCACCCAGTTCCGCTATCCGATGTGGTACCCTGTTCTGCATGCATGCGCCATATTAGAGGGGGAGTTTCTCACAGCATTTGTCCTCAGCAAGGTGAGGCATCCTGAGTCACCACTAAAGTGAGTGCTGAAGAGGTTAACTGATTTCCTTTGAACTTAAACTCTCATTTGTCTCCAGCAGCCTGGCAGAGAGCAGAGTGCAGGGCTCCTGATAACTGGGCTCTCCTCAGCCCGAGGAGATCTTGTGATAAGATAAAGATGCTTAGAAAAAAAGAAACTACCCAGCTTGAGGGAGCCGGGCAGGAGAAGAGGGAAAGCCAAGCTGCTTTGACTGCTAAATACCCCTGGTAGCCAGAGATAAGACACCTTGAGCTGCTCAGAGAACCTTAGGCAGGATGTAAATGAAACCAATAAAAAATCATTTGAGATCAAGCCCCGCTCCGTTCCCTCTGTCTCCACCCTGACAGCAGAAGGCTTAATTTACTGTAGGGTCTGCCACACAGAGCAGCAGACCAGGAAGTGGCTGGAGATTGATAGAAGCCCATTTACTGGACAAAATATCTATAATTTCTAGAGATGTCAAAACTTGCGAGCATTTAATCAGTGCTTCTAGCAGTCCTTGCTCACTACAACATGGGCGTGTGGCTGTGATCCAGGGCTCCCCCTCTCCTCCTCATGCTCCAGTCCCGATATTTGTTTGCTTCCTCTTTACTTTGGGGATGATGACCTTCTATGACAAAGTGGTTGAAAAGGCTGAACCACCTTTGCCAGTGTTTTGGCATTTCTCCTGCAGCTGATGCAGTTTGAAAGTCATCATCAACAAGCGTTCATGAGATACTGGTCATGTATCCCTTAGCAATGCTTAGGAGAATAAACAGCATTTGGAGCAGTGTGGACCTTAACGCCCAGGATTGTATTCTGATGTTCCCAGAACAATGTGGAATTGCCTAAGGATGAACTTCTCAGACTGTATCCGGGGCTTAAAGCACGGATACACATGGCCTTGTGAGTGTGTGAGTGTGTGTGTGTGTGTGTTTTCAGAATATGTGCATATACATGAAAGAGTACTTGTGCATAGGTGTGTGAGTACATGTGGAGGGAGGCTAGAAGCCCAAGGCCACATCCAGCACAGTGACAATTACTCAGAATGATATCTGCATCTCAGGCAGTGCCATCCAGCCTTTATGTACTTGGGACTTTATGTCTTCAAAGTGGTTACTGTCTTCTTACAGATATTTACAAACCATGTCTGAAAACCCTTCTGCAGAGAGGAAGTAACTTGGTAGAGCTAACTGCACAGTAAGAGGAAAAGATCAAAGTGTCAAGTCCGACCCCGAGTAGAGGGCAACTGTGACAGGCTGGGGGCGCTTAATGATTTCAGTGTCTTACCATAAAACTGGTGATGCCGCCAGCAATGGTTGTTGGTGATGCAGGACTCCAGCGCCCTGCCCATCCTCACTGACATGCCTGTTTTTCTCTAAGTTGAGCACTCCTTTTGCTACCAAGATTTCTCACTATTCTCAGCTCTCCCGCTCCATGCTTGTAGGAAGTTCAAGGTGACAGCTTTGCCTTCCTTGCTCTGTGCTAGCTGCTGGGATTCACTCCTTTCTTTCTTCTGGCCCCTCAAGTGAGACTGAGGAGTAGGTACAACCTGGCAAGTCATCAGTTAGGCTGCAAGGGCAGAGTGGAGTCCAGGCTCAAGAACATCTTATGGAGATCCAGTAAGCCTCCTTTGGTCCAGGCAGCCTGAGTCAGTCGGCAGCCCAGGGGAAGCTCTTGAGGGTTAGCCGTGCTTTAGTGCATGTCCCGGTCTCCTGTCTGAGGCAGCTTTTCCATGGATGTGGTCATTCAGAGTCAATACAACTCATGTGACTGGTAAGAGGATTCTGATCACACTCCGTGTCTGCTGAGGAGAAACTCCTTTCTCATTGGAATCATATTTAACCCCCGCAGATTTCAGTGGACCTCAGTACATACAACTGTTGTCATGTGTTGGTTGCCAGAGGGCCAGGTATCTACATGTCATCGGAGACAAGCACAGATGGGTCTTTATCCTCCTCCTTGACTGTACCCAGAGTTGTTACCATCTCAGTTCAGGCGCCACAATGGCGGTGGTTATCTTCTTATGTATTCCTTTGTCTTCAAGTGTTTGAGCTGTGGACAAAGTAAGTGCTTTAATATGGAAGAATCACGAGAGTTCTGAGGGCTAACTATAATTAGTATTAGAATTTTTAGCAAGACATTTAATGTTAGATATATATGTGTGTATACATGTGATGGGGAACCTCAGCCAATCACATTCTTCTTAAGGTGTGTTCCCCTGGGGCCACATAAAACAAACAAAAGATCAAAGTGCCTTGCCACTTCCTCTTTTTGGTTCCCTGCTCACCTGGTGTTCGTGGGATCTCTGGTCGTGTAAGTTTCCCCCTTTTTTCCAAATATTAAAAGCCAAATGTTTTTATATTGAGTTGGCCTGGTTAATTATCGATCGACCACGCCCCTTCATACATGTATATACCCTTTAAATTGATTATGTAGATATATAAATGATGTGCAAACAGATAATTATATATAAATTATAGTTAAATAAGAATACCACAAAGAATAGCATTGTTGCCTAAAGAAGTATTTCGTTAAACTATGTTTACAGAGATGGTTGCATATATGAAGTGATGCATTACTTTAACTCGCTCTTTTGTAATGAAAACTATTTAAAGTCTTGAAGAATTACTTTGACACAGATTAAATGTTTGATTTTGGACCTTTAGTGAATCCTAGATGATACTGGTATGTTTACACATAGAGTGCTGTGAATTTTAACTGATGAACATGCAAATGTGCACACTCTAGGTTCTGTGATTTTAACTGGTGACGACACTGCTATGCACACAGTAGGTTCTGTGATTTTAACTGGTGATGGCACTGCTGTGCACACGCTAGGTTCTGTGATTTTAGCTGGTGATGACATTGCTGTGCACACACTAGGTTCTATGATTTTAGCTGGTGACATCACTGTTGTGCACACAGTAGGTTCTGTGATTTTAACTGGTGATAAAACTGCTATGCACACGCTAGGTTCTGTGATTTTAACTGGTGATGGCACTGCTGTGCACACGCTAGGTTCTGTGATTTTAGCTGGTGATGACATTGCTGTGCACACAATAGGTTCTATGATTTTAGCTGGTGACATCACTGCTGTGCACACAGTAGGTTCTGTGATTTTAACTGGTAAATGCACTTTCTTAACCTAGTCATCCTAAGAGCCCAGTTCCAGGGAAGAGAGCAGAACCAAAAAAGAGACTCATCCGTGAAAAATCTATCATTGTGAACACTGGAAGACTTATTTTTAGACTAGCTCCATTCATATTTAGTATAATAAAATATAAATAAATGTTATAAATAGTTATATTAAGCAAATATTAATAAAAATATTAATGAAGAAATTAGAAATAAATATTGTTAATATTATATTAATATATAAATGATTATATAAATTAAATTAGTAAAAATATTAATCTCTAAAGTGTTTTGATAGTGTGCGATCAGGATACCGCTATTTCTATATCCTGATTGAAGTTATTTTCAGGAAATAGCTCTGTCCTTTTCAGGGCTGCCACTTCCTTACACACATGTTAAACCCATCTCCTTCACACTGAAGGAGCTCTTCACACTCTGTCTATGCTGCTTGGGATCTGCTCTCCCTTTGCAATGTCCGTTTCCCAATCCGGTTGGGATTTCTGTCTTCTGTGGGAATTCTGTCTTCTGAGGATGCTTTGCTGCGTGACCTCTCTACAGACCCTTGCTGACACAAAGTCTCAAGATCCTTATCTTAAACCTCTCAAGTTCTTCATACCACAGGAGCACACACCATCCTCACAAAATGTTAAAGCAACCAGTCAAACAAACAAAAAACAAAACAAACAAGCAAAACCAGGGCAAAACACAAGGTTCTCAGAGTTGAAGTTAGGTGGCTGTGCCTGAGGAAGTCTGTTCCTTCACAAAAATGAAGCTGATTGTTTGCCGCAGATCCTAACATTCCTACCTCATGCAGGATCGAAAACATGCAGGACAGTTGGTTTGCAATAGTAAATGGATCGTTGTGGCAATACGCACCCCCCATCTCTGTAACAGCTTTTTCTACGTTAACAAACCCTATTTATCACTTTACTGCACAATGAATCCACAGGGGGTGCTAATTGTTCATTAATTAAATTTTAGCCTTTCAACACTTTTGTATTCTCCAGTGGCCCTGTCTGCAGTGAAGTACACAGAGTGGCCTTTTTCAAACTGCCAAAACTTCGAGTTGGTTTTTACTGCTATTGTGGATACTATTGTAGAGGTAAAGTTTAGGTCCGTAGACACATTGCTGTACTCTTGTAAGTCCTTGTGACCCAAAGTTTCCAGCTTTAGGCCACAGCCTGTGGAGTTGAGACAAAACCCAGAAAGTGTAGTTGAACATGACAGTCAGTGCTAGCCACTTTGAAATAAAATTTGATTCTTTTATTAGAAAATCCTATTGATTTATGACAGGTCCTCAAGAAACTGTGAGCCTAGTGGAATGAGGCATAAGCTCTCTAAGATCCCTCGTTCCCTAAGGAAGTCATTTCAAACTTGGTTGTCTGTGAAAGACTCTTCTTTAGGTTTTCAGTGAAGAGGTTAAGTTAAAAATCACCAGGTGGGAGGTGCTGACTCTGCAGACTTGAGGACCTGAGCCCCTCCGGAGCATTCACACACATAGCTGGGCACAACAGCACAGGCTTGAAATCCCTCTCTGGGGAGACTGAGACCCGCGGAGCCCCGGGACTTACCCTGATAAACCTCACGTCCCAGTGAGAGGCCTTGTCTCAAAAAGAAATAAATAAACAACAACTACAAAATAGGATGGATGGTGTCTGGAGAATAATACCCACGGTTGGCCTCCGGTTTCCATGTGCAGTCAGCTGCGTTCATGTGCACACCCTGCCCCCCAGCACAGACAGAGTCACTAATAATACATATTGGGGCCCTGCGAATCTTACTGAATATCCCTTAAAGGTTATAGCTGCTGCTTTCAAGCTTGCTAGACCGTAATTCATACTAGTGCAAGGGAGTTTGAAGAAAACAGAATTTGCCTCAAGGATTTGAGAAGTTCTGGCACTTGGCACCCTGACTCTGCTACGCACTGTTCTTTTGTGGGGCTGTGGTTCCGTTGCTGAATGAAGCACAGCTTGGCAGTGTGCACACTTGTGAAGCGCTGAGCTAGTGCACTTTGCTTTTCAAGAAATCTGTAAGTCACATTCAGAGGTTTTGTCGAGAGCTTTTATTCTTTTTTTTTTAATTTTTGCGTCATTTAGACATTTAAGTGACTTAATATGATTGTACCCTCAGCAGGAGGAAAGCGAAGAGCCAGTTGTGATTTCTGATTCCTTCCTCCTCTTGACATAGTGTCACTTGTAACTTAGAGGCGACACTGGCTTTCCTGGCAGTATTAGTTCTGTTCATTTTTATATCTTACTTCAGATGTCATGCTCGGTTCTTAGAAGACTACCGGTGAGGTAGTCTGAAGTTTTTCTGGTATTATACACAAGGAAATCTTTTAAAAGAAGAAACTAGGGAGTTCAGGGCTCAGTATCAAACCCAAACACACCTGCACGGCATTTAATCCATTTTAGTTCAATGAGTAAATGAAGAGCAATGAGTAGCTGTTCTGACGAGCCATGTGTGCTAATGTGTCACAGCGAAGAGAGGACTATGTAGTGACTGATCCATGTCTTGTAGTTCACGTGGAAGAGGAGAGGCCTTCTGTCAGTCCATAGAACACTTGCTTAGAAAACAGAAATAAGGCCTGAGTCTGGCTCTCAGAATCCAGGCCTGGTGGTGTGCACTTTTAATCCCCAAACTAGGGTGTCAGAGGTGGGTGGGTCCCTGGGGCTGACTGTTCTGCCAGCCAAGTCAAATCTACCAGTTCCGGGCCAGTGGGAGACCCTGTCTCAAAGTTTTCAAACAGGGTCAAAGTGGATGATTCCCAGGGAAGACCACCCAAGTGTGACCCCTGTCTTCCACATGGGCAAGTACATGTATACCCCTGCACGTGTGATTTTACACACACACACACACACACACCATAAACAGTAAAAGGAAAAGAATGGAGGCTAGGGGAAATGCTCTGTAATGCCTGTCACTATCAAAGCAAAGATAAACATGTTAAACAGCTTAAGGAATGTGCTCACTCCCAGCGCTGTGCACAGATGTGCTACACATGGCTGCCTATTACTGAACGCCAAGAAGTTGGTGCTTATCATTAGTGACATATCGTTCTAAGGAAGCCAAGAGATAGGAAAAGCAAAACAGTTCTCAGCCCCTCCTCCCTAAACCAGCGTAACTGGAAACTACTTTTCCTTCTGTCTGGCTTCAGCAACACCCGCCTCAGTTTCCGTGAGACGAGGCCTTTTCTGGTTTTCTGTCAGCTATTTCCTCGTTTGAGAGGTGGAGTCTGAGTGTGAACGACTTAAGAATGCACCGTTGGCTGTTTCATTTGGCCGGGAAGATGGAATTCATCAAGCACCGTCTGTTCAGATGAACTTTAAGTAACGGCAAGCAAAGCATTTGTGGTCCTTGCTGCACACTCTATGCAAATTGCCTTCCAAACACCAAGGCTGTGAAAGTCCTGGATCACCCAAGAAGAGCAAGTAACACGTGTCTTCTTATCTCCTGCTCTGGTCATCGGGCGTACTAAAGTTTGGGAGGGGGAAAATGAGTCACTTTTTTTTTTTTTTATTAAGGCATAATAAAACTAAAAAGAAAAAAATAACCCCCAAGTTCTCATGTCTGGAATCCCTCCTAAGACTCTGTTAAAGCATGCAGCAGTAGGCCCTGCTCCTCGTCACTCCTGTCATTAGTGGGTGACCACCCTTTCCCTACAGCCTGACTGTTAATGCATTTAAGTGGTCCTTCCAGAACCATTTGGAATATTACAGACTTTTAAAGCACCCGTGAATAATAAATAATTTTAAAGCTCACATTTCTCTTTTGAACACCTTGTAAAGAGTATTCATTTTCAGCCAGTTAAATACATAATACATATAGGAGTGATTTTTAATGTGGAGCTGTTGATTTAAAAGAGAAACACAGCAAGCATAAACACACACACACACACACACACACACATTAAATATTGTTAAAGCTGCAGTTTCCCCATAGCTTCAGACATTCCAGTCAAGAATGAAAAGAAGCGCTTATTCGAGGATGCAAAATAGTTTATTTAGAATGACCTCATCCCTTAGGAATTTAAATCATTTCTGTAAAAATGCAGTGGACAATTTGCCTTGATGGCTTTAAAAATGATGTAAAACTTGTTTCCCTGATGGCAATGGGAGAAGCACAAGCACCCTGGTCACCTGTCTGTTAGACACACAGTCAGATTACTGTTCTGTTTCTGTAGTGCCTACACCATTGGCATCTATGTGCACCTGTATGTTTCCCTCAGGAGTCCCAGCTTGTGTTAGGTGGTCCTGGGAGCTAATGAATGGGGAAAGTTCAAGCCCATTCAAGTAGACAACTGGCAGACATAAAGACTCAAATGAAGAAAACAGGACAAATCTGGAAATTTGCTTTGGTCTTAGGTTTTAACCTATTGCTCAACATTTGCAAAAATAATATGCTAAATTAGCTTATTATGAGGTTAAATAATGCCATGG
This sequence comes from Myodes glareolus, assembly GCF_982192425.1. Lineage (NCBI taxonomy): Eukaryota > Metazoa > Chordata > Mammalia > Rodentia > Cricetidae > Myodes > Myodes glareolus. The sequence continues at coordinate 73,136,548 of NC_142038.1, forward strand.
CTGTATTGCTCATGTTTTCAAGGGAAGGGAGTAATTTCAAAATTATATCCTTGGCTTCAGAATTACATAGTAACGTACTTGTTCCAAGGTTACCTATCTTTAAAGACCCAAGATTATATCCTGTGTATGATAATTTAATGCTTGAAATATAGCATGGATTTATGTTCCATTAATTTTTAGGTATTACCAACTATTCATGTTTTGTTTTCTTGCTGGCTGTATACACTACTGTGAATGCTTCAGGCACTAGATTTCAGTCGGGCCACTCTTTAGAACTTGTCTTCCAGGGGTTCTATTAAAGAAAAGAAGCTAGGGAAATGTGTTTATGCTAACTGTGGACATTTGGAAGGAAAGCAGGAGCACACGCCGCCCTTCTCAGACTCTCTCCACCTGGGCAGCTTTTCTTCCAGCAGTGATAAGGTGTTCCAGAACAGTCACTAATCCTTGTAACACCCTGGAGGGTGAGTAGTGAGAATTATTATCTTCATATTGCAGGTGAAATACTTAGGTAGGAGCAGATTAAATGACTTGGCCAGGTCACTTCCAAGTCAGTTATAGAGCTCAAAATAAAACTCCAGACTCCTGACTCTGAGTTCTTCTGAGTCCTGGCACCGGCACACAGAAGGACCAAGCGTGTCAGTGTTCCTTCACTTCCCACCCCTGAAAAGTAACCCTCTGGGAAGTTCCTCGCGCCGAGGAGACTTGGCTGTGTGGCGCGTGTATGCCTATGGTACCAAATCCATGATGAGATGTTCCAAGGGATCTCTGCTGATTCTGAAGGAACACGGCGTTAGAGAGATTGGAAAACTGGCTTCTCACTAACCCAGCCCTGGGAAGAGCTGGCTGTCACACAAGTTAGTTGCTTGCCCTAATTTCTAAGATTTCTTAGATGTGTGTGATTTCTCTAATGTGTGTGCCCACTTGTGGAGGTCAGGGCTTGACTTTGACTGTTCCTCAGTTGCCATCCACTTCATTTTGTGAAATTGAAACAATCCTTCCCTGAACCCAGAGTGCATGGATTTGGTTCAGCTGCTGGCACCGAAGCTCCGGGATCCTCCCGCCTCCACTGACCATCACCAGGATTGCAGGTGTACACAAGCATAGCCATTTCTTAATTCCTTCCTTCCTTCCTTCCTTCCTTCCTTCCTTCCTTCCTTCCTTCCTTCCTTCCTTCCTTCCTTTTTTACTTCCTTCCTCTTTTCCTTCCTTCCCTTCTTCATTTGCATTGTGGTGCTGGGGAGTGAATTCAGATCCCCAGACTTGAGCTGCAGACACTGTTCTCACTGAGACATCTATCTAGCTCCCTAATTTCTTTAACATTAAGAGGGATCCAATGCATTTTACAACTTTAATTTCTTGTAAATAATTATGAATTGCCTGTAACACTGGAGCTGACTCTGACAGGCTTGGCTCCCCACCCCAGAAGCATGGGTCTTACACCAAGACCTGCTTAATGGTAGGAAACGAGGTTGGGCCCCACTGCTGCCTCTCTGAGCTGGTCCTCACCCTCTTTCTTTGGCCCACCATTGATTTCTGGATGTGTTTACTAGACTTGGAAGGCGCACAGTATCTGGAACCCTCGCTGCTTCTCTTCCGCAATGGCAGGTTATAAACTTAGACTCTCTTGCTCCTTTGGATGACAGGGTGGCCATGCCAAGCATGCCTGTGGCTCTGTCTGCATTAGCTGGGATAAAATCACCTCCATCTTAGCTTGCCGCTTCCAGGCTGGCCTGTGAGGGCTGAAGGCCCACATCACAAAGATACTCTGTGCTCTGATGTAGATACTTTAGGCGTTGGTGTAAGTCGGAGCTTGACTTCACTGCTCCGTTGGTCAGCACTTTTGCTGGTAATCCTACAGAACAGGTGTTGCTCTGCTGCTAACCGAGTTTCCAGCTGTCCACCCCGACACAGACCAGGCAGAATATGGTATTCTGTCTTCTCAGGCGGGCTGGAGAGTCACTGAGCCTGGAGGTGGAGGTCTTCCTTGCAGGATATGGACGTTTCGATGCCAGAAGATGGTCGGGAAAGCCTGGCTGGCTAACAAAGGCAGGCCTTCAGCGACTGGGTGTAGCTCCAGCTCCACATCCCCTTTGGCAGCTGCTCAGAGGCCACTGCAGTGTGGCCAGCCAGCAAAATTAGGAAATAAGGACCTCTTTTATTTACTCAGGCTGCTGAATCATGGGCATTCCTGTCTGCTTGGAGAAAAGTCAGGCGGCTCTACTTTCCACGGAAAGTCTCAGGAGTGCTGGAGACTTTCATCTCGGAGTGTTCACACACTTGTTTTAATGTGCTTTATGGAAATGGTGAAACTCAACAAGTGCAGCCGCTGTAGGAAAACATCTGCACTAACTGTGCACACACATTTGCATCTTTAAATAGCCTCTGAGGCCACAGGGTGGGCTCCCCGCAAGCTTTTTCCTCCACTGTAAGATTTTGCCTTAGCACTCCGAGAGTCTAACTGATTCCAAAGTCTAACATTTAGCATGGACATTGGAAGTGCCTTATGTTGAAATACAAGTGAGTTTCCAGAATACAGAAAGGCAGTACGTGACAAAGGGGAGGAAGTTCAAGTTGATTCTGAATCCGAAGTTGAAAGAATCTACCGTAATTTCTTCCATGTGTCAGATAATGGAAGCATACTTCTTTCTGGCAATTGAAGTACTCCCTTGTCTTGCTTAAGTTAACAGGGATAGACAGTTCTGGAAGAATCACGTTTAAGAAAAATCAGAGTTAGAATGGCAGACAGTCCATCATGCAAGTCTTGAGAAGAGAGGACACCATTAGCACATGGGTCAAGTCCTATGGGGGTTTAATTTCTACTTCTTTCTGTTCCTGCACACTTAAAGTACTGGCCAATGAACTTTTTACCATCCTAATATTAAAGCAGAAATCAACCTTTTGGAGAAGCAGCCTTCATTCTTCTCTCTCTTTAAAATATAACGCTTTTGGCACCAAACTTCCCCACTGCCCAGTCCCCTCCCGTGCCCTGAGATGTACGGATTTTGTACATGATCCTTCCATTCCACTATGGGGACAAGAGGCAGGGAGGAGACAGGGAAGAGAAGCTTCCCAGTACTCTTAATTCCAGTAAAAACTTGATCCTAACTTCATCTCCCTAAACATGTTTATGATATTTCAAGCTTGGGAGAATACTTACATAAGAGGTGGACCCAGACAAGAGGCTGATTCAAACACAGTGTCAAGAATTATACACCTTTTTTTTTTCTTTGTAATAATGGCCCATTGCTTCACAATTATTTATATATACCTTGTGTCAGGGATTATACACTTTATTTTTATAGTTGCCCATTACCCCTTGACTATTCATACGTATGTAATAATGATCCATCACACCCAGACATAGTCTAGGATTTAATGATAAACTGGCTTGCTGGAATGTCAGGCTCGCTAGTTCATTTCATAGCAGTCTGGAAATGCAGCAAATGCTTCTTCACTGTTTTCTGCAAAGGTGAAAATGAGATGATGTGTTTGAAAATATTTTAAAATAAAGCAGCAGGATTTAAATATAAAAGACAAATGTGAAACATGGCAGAATTTGGAACCTTGGATGCAGAGTAAATTTATTAATGTTTCAATTGAAAGAATCTATAGAAATTTTGGGTTATTTGGAGAATACCAAGTGTGCATGTCTTTGAAGGAGAAAACGGAGTCATTGTCCCATTGTTTTTTGCTATTTTCATCTTTATTTGTTTTTGTTTGTTTGTTTTGCTTTTGTTTAGTTTTTGTTAATTGCTTCCACATGTATTGCATCATGAGTTGAGTGTCTCTGCGTGTTTTTGACATGTCCATACAGCTCTTACCTGCTACTATCAAATCCTATCCTAAGCTGGAAGCATGGGTGTCTGTGAATTCATATAAACGGGGAGGTCGAATCATGAGGTTTGCAACTTGCTTTGTTGCAGGCGGGCAGGGATCCAGGAATGGTGTTTGGTTGTTTTCTCAGGGTGAGAGCGCTGCCATCTGGCATCGATAGTGAGATGGTCTTGTCATCAGTTTCTCCATGCAGGAAAGGAACGATCCTCATCTGTTTCCTGTGGATAAGGAAGAGGCTGACAATCTAGTAAAATCTTGTTACCTTAAAGAAAGCAGACATGGAATTCATTTCATGAAGCCTGCCTGTTTCTGTTTTTGTGTTCACCATGTCACCTATGTGTGAACCTTAGTACTGAGGCATTTATTTAGTCTTTTGGATTCTCTTCTCAGTGACAACTTTCAGAATCTATCTGTATTTCTAACAGAAATGATGTCATGCCTCTCTCCCAGTTTTTTAATTTTCTGAGCTTTGGAAAATATTTTTTGAATTTTGGATACTTTTAAAACTTCTGACCTTGAATTAGAAGTTTTTATAAAAAGTAAAACAGAGTTTTTACAACCTGTTAAGAAAAGAGTGCATTTTTTTTAACTTGGATGTTCGAGAAACAGCAGAAAAAAAGGGGAACACCATGTAACCCCAAAACATCAGCTAATGTAAATCTAAGGTTGAGCTCCTTCCCATGTAACGTGCTAAGCTTGGTCTGGCTGGCAGCCTTGTTTGTCTGATCTTTGTTTCACATAAATCTCTCAGCATTTACCATAATCATTTATCACTTTTCCTGTTTCCAGTTTTTCACAAGTTGCTTTGTCCCTGCTCACCTCAAAGTGCGGGTCCTGTTTAGTTAAGGAAGTCCAGGCCACTGATGCTTTTTACAGAAGGAAGAAATGGTGGGCCACCTTTTGAACTTTTCCAACAAAATAGACGATTGCAATCTGGTCCTCCTAAAGCTCTCTCTTTTTTTTTCTCCTTGATCCTGGCTGATCCTAGCTGTATGTAATATCTAGCAGAACCTTCTAACATTTAATAATCCATTTTTTGGACTATGCTTTCTGAATCTTTCAGTTATTGAAGAAAACCTGGTTGTCTTTCATTACACAAGACATAATTATTATTGTGTTTTCTGTCTCCTTTCATGTGCTTACTTTTTAATATTTTTTTGCTGAAAGCAATAAGGTCTGTATCAATAAGAACCCCATAAAAGACTTTTGCTCTTCAGAATTGCCTTTTTATAGAAAAACAAGCAAAATGGAGAGGGAATTTTTTATTAAATATTAGACATCTGGGTTGACTGCATTAATTTTAAATCATTTCTGTAATATTTCCTTTTTTTCATTTGCTGCTTCACATGCTCACAGAATATGCAAATCATTTTCGAACGACTACAAAAGAAACATTAAATATATTAAAATCTACATTTTAATAAAATTGTCAATGTGTAATATATGCCTCACTTCTAAGGAAAAATGATAAAAAAAAGTAATAAAGGGGTAATTTAGACATAGAACTATTTAATATCTCTTTATATTTTGCAAACCAGTGAAAAGTAAATGAAGAATAAAAGCTTGGGACTCAGATTTGGAACTGACTCACTGAAATGCTCACTCTTCCCAGCCCCCAAAGGTTCAAGATTGGCCACTATGTGTTCACTGAAACGGTATGAGTGACTCACTCTTGGATTCTCAGCTTGTCTAAAGATGTCCTGTTGCCTCTCTTTGCAGATGGAGTTGATGTTGAGGACGACCCCACCTGCTCCTGGCCAGCCTCCTCACCTTCCAGTAAGGACCAGACGTCCCCCAGCCATGGAGAAGGCTGTGATTTTGGAGAGGAAGAAGGTGGCCCTGGATTGCCGTACCCGTGCCAGTTCTGTGACAAGTCGTTCAGCCGCCTCAGCTACCTAAAGCACCACGAGCAGAGCCACAGTGACAAGCTGCCCTTCAAATGCACCTACTGCAGTCGGCTATTCAAACACAAGCGGAGCCGCGACCGCCACATAAAGCTCCACACCGGGGACAAAAAGTACCACTGCAGCGAGTGCGACGCGGCCTTTTCTCGCAGCGATCACCTGAAGATTCACCTAAAGACTCACACATCCAACAAGCCATACAAATGTGCTATTTGCCGGCGCGGATTTCTGTCCTCTAGTTCCTTGCACGGACATATGCAGGTTCATGAGCGGAACAAGGACGGCTCCCAGTCTGGCTCCAGGATGGAGGACTGGAAGATGAAGGACACTCAGAAGTGCAGCCAGTGTGAGGAAGGCTTTGACTTCCCAGAGGACCTCCAGAAGCACATTGCGGAGTGCCACCCTGAGTGTTCCCCAAATGAGGACCGAGCAGCCCTCCAGTGCATGTACTGCCACGAGCTGTTTGTGGAGGAGGCCTCCCTCATGCACCACGTAGAGCAGGCGCATGCCGGCGAGAAGAAGAACTCATGCAGCGTGTGCTCAGAGAGCTTCCTCACCGTGGAGGAGCTCTACAGCCACGTGGACAGTCACCAGCAGCCGGAGTCCTGCAATCCCAGCAACAGCCCGTCCCTGGTCACTGTGGGCTACACCTCTGTGTCTAGCACGACTCCAGATTCTAACCTCTCAGTGGACAGCTCAACCATGGTAGAGGCCGCTCCACCCATTCCAAAGAGCCGAGGGAGGAAGCGAGCTGCACAGCAGACCTCAGACATGACTGGTCCCTCTAGTAAACAAGCGAAAGTCACCTACAGCTGTATTTACTGCAACAAGCAGTTATTTTCGAGTCTTGCAGTTCTGCAGATTCACTTGAAAACTATGCATTTAGATAAGCCAGAGCAGGCCCATATCTGTCAGTATTGCTTGGAGGTCTTGCCCTCACTCTATAACCTAAATGAACATCTTAAGCAAGTGCATGAAGCTCAGGACCCAGGCCTGATTGTTTCGGCCATGCCTGCCATCGTTTACCAGTGCAACTTCTGCTCTGAAGTTGTCAATGACCTCAACACCCTTCAGGAGCACATCCGATGTTCTCACGGGTTTGCCAACCCTGCAGCCAAGGACAGCAATGCGTTCTTTTGCCCCCATTGTTACATGGGGTTTCTCACTGACTCTTCCCTCGAAGAGCATATAAGACAGGTCCATTGTGACCTCAGCGGCTCCCGGTTTGGGTCTCCTGTGCTTGGGACTCCAAAAGAACCTGTAGTTGAAGTCTATTCATGTTCCTATTGTACGAATTCGCCAATATTCAACAGTGTTCTTAAACTGAATAAGCATATTAAAGAGAATCATAAAAACATTCCCTTGGCCCTGAATTATATTCACAATGGGAAGAAATCCCGGGCCTTGAGCCCCTTGTCTCCTGTGGCCATAGAGCAGACATCCCTTAAGATGATGCAGGCAGTGGGAGGTGGCCCTGCCCGTTCTGCTGGAGAGTATATCTGTAATCAGTGTGGTGCTAAGTACACATCCCTAGACAGCTTTCAGACTCACCTCAAAACCCATCTGGACACCGTGCTGCCGAAACTGACCTGCCCTCAGTGCAACAAAGAGTTCCCCAACCAAGAGTCCTTGCTGAAGCATGTGACCATCCACTTCATGATCACCTCAACCTACTACATCTGTGAGAGCTGTGACAAGCAGTTCACCTCGGTGGATGACCTCCAGAAGCACCTGCTGGACATGCACACTTTTGTCTTCTTCCGCTGCACGCTCTGTCAAGAAGTGTTCGACTCAAAGGTCTCCATCCAGCTGCACTTGGCCGTGAAACACAGCAATGAGAAGAAGGTCTACCGCTGCACATCCTGCAACTGGGACTTCCGCAACGAGACCGACCTGCAGCTGCATGTGAAGCACAACCACTTGGAGAACCAAGGCAAGGTGCACAAGTGCATCTTCTGTGGGGAGTCCTTTGGCACGGAGGTGGAGCTCCAGTGCCACATCACCACGCACAGCAAGAAGTACAACTGTAGGTTCTGCAGCAAGGCCTTCCACGCCGTCATCCTGCTGGAGAAGCACCTACGGGAGAAGCACTGTGTGTTTGAAACCAAGACCCCCAACTGTGGCACGAATGGGGCCTCAGAGCAAGTACAGAAGGAGGAGGCGGAGCTGCAGACCCTGCTCACCAACAGTCAGGAGTCCCATAACAGTCACGATGGGAGCGAGGAGGATGTGGACAGCTCTGAGCCCATGTATGGCTGTGACATCTGTGGGGCAGCCTACACCATGGAGACTCTGCTGCAGAACCACCAGCTCCGGGACCACAACATCAGACCTGGAGAGAGTGCCATCGTGAAGAAGAAAGCAGAGCTCATTAAAGGGAATTACAAGTGCAACGTTTGCTCGCGAACCTTCTTCTCCGAAAATGGGCTCCGTGAACATATGCAGACCCACCTAGGCCCTGTCAAACACTACATGTGCCCTATCTGTGGAGAGCGCTTCCCCTCCCTTTTAACTCTCACTGAACACAAAGTCACACACAGCAAGAGCCTGGATACTGGAAACTGTCGCATTTGCAAGATGCCCCTACAGAGCGAAGAGGAGTTTTTAGAGCACTGCCAGATGCACCCCGACCTGAGGAATTCCCTCACTGGGTTTCGCTGTGTGGTGTGCATGCAGACTGTCACCTCCACTTTGGAACTCAAAATTCACGGGACCTTCCACATGCAGAAGACAGGGAATGGGTCCGCCGTGCAGACGACTGGGCGTGGCCAGCACGTTCAGAAACTGTACAAGTGTGCGTCTTGCCTCAAAGAGTTCCGTTCCAAGCAAGATTTGGTGAAACTTGATATCAATGGCTTGCCATATGGTCTGTGTGCTGGCTGTGTGAATCTCAGTAAGAGCAGTAGCCCGGGCCTCAGTCTCCCTTCTGGCACTGGCAGACCGGGCTTGGGCCAGAATGAGAATCTATGTGCCCTGGAGGGCAAAGGCAAGGCGGGGGGACTGAAGACACGCTGTTCAAGTTGCAATGTCAAGTTTGAATCTGAAAGCGAACTCCAGAACCACATCCAGACGGTGCACCGGGAACTCGTGCCAGACGGCAACAGCACACAGTTGAAAACGCCCCAAGTGTCGCCCATGCCCAGAATCAGCCCCTCCCAGTCCGATGAGGTAACTCGCCTTTCTCACATTTGCTATTTGCCCTTCTTCAAAAGCTACCCCCACTGTATAATGAAGTTTTCCATGCTTTATCTACTATTGTCACGTATGCCAAGAGATGTGTAGTTTGAAATGCAATGTTTTTCTCCCTATGGCCATTAGCTAGCAATTACTTGGTTCCTGATAAGTAGCATTTTGGCTTGAATGGTGCAAAATAGGACTAATTCCAGTCCCCCTAGGACATTGTCTTCTCAGTGACTGAAGAGACTGCCGCTCATGCCAAGCCCACTGAGATCTGGAATCTCAGCGTAGCCTCACCGCACACTGAAATCCCCAGCTATGCCTTGTGTGTATGGCAGAGAGATAATGACACATGAGTGAGATAGTGTGAGCCAACGTGCTGGCTTGTAGTCAATTAAAAAGAATATATATATTGGCGGGTAACAAATTAGGTAGGGGTGTCTTTCTAATACAGTATTGTCAACACTCACCGGTTTTCTTTGTCTTCTGGGTAGTGGGGAAAACACTCTTGCACAACAGGAGGTTTTCAAAGCGCCCACATTTATCTGCTTAAAGACACCCTCCCTAAGCCTTCCCTCTCTGGTTCCAAAATCCACGTTTATCCGCTCCCCGACCCCGCCAGTTTCAGAGTACTGCATCTCCATGTTTCCTTTGGCACAGTGGCTATGAGAAAAACATTCATTAACAATGCAGTTGTAGTTTTATAACCCATCGTTCCTCGAAGCTGAACAGAGGGCTCTGTGACGTCAGCTGTATCACTCCACTTCCCTACCTGCTCCTATCTGGAGATCCATCCAAATGAAGACCCCAGGGAGACCCTTGTCCCTTCCATGTGGGGTTCCTGTATGGTTCTTATCTTGTCTTTGCACTCCAACTCTCTCGGAGGGCTCCTGGCGTCTCCCCACAGACAGCCATCAGGCAGCCAGTAGGAGAGAATGGAAGAGGCAACTCAGAGCCCATCCTCACCCAGGGTGGCATCTGTGTGACAGGCAGACGCCCAGGCTTTGAAGCTGTTCTCCCATCTCCCTTTTCCAAGTAAGCCTGCCTGTTCCTCTCATTTAAATAAGCGACATCCCTTCCGACTGATGGAGAACTGGAAGAACCAAGTGCGGCTGGTGGCTCCTGGCTTATGTGTCCCATCCAGTTCAGCGGTCCCTGAAATAAGTGCTCCTTAGTCATGCGAACTTGTGGGGGTTTTTGCCTTAACTTTATTTCAAAAAATGTTTAAGTGTGTCCAAACATTAAAGAGCTAGCATAATGAATGTGTGTGTTCGTATACTCACGCTGTTTACCAGATTTGAACATTTTTCCTCCCTCCCTTTTCCCTGTTACCTTTTTTCCCCGTTTCTCCCCTTTTCCCTCAAACATTTTAGAAATTATCCTGAGCCACCCGAAAGTACACCGCAGGTATATTTTGACATCTCCTTGGACCGGGATATTTTATGTTTAGCTATATTATTGGCTAAGGCAATAGAATTAGCTACATTAGGAGAAATTAGATAAATCTAAAATATCTACTATAAGAAGGGCTGTATTTTAATATCTAGACTGTTCCTAAAATGTTTTGTTTTTAAATGTTGCAGAATAAGAGGCTACAGTGTGTGGGTGCAAGCTTGCTGTGCCAGCGTGAGCCCCAGCATAGAGATCCTCAGAACCCCCATAAAAGTCAGGTGCAACCGTGCTGAGGAGATGGCATTGTAAGGGTCCTGGGCTTTCTAGCCAGAGAGCCTCTCTGGGACGGGTGAGAATACCTGTCCCCAAGTATACAGTGGTAAAAGATGAAGGAGTACATCATGGTCAACCTCTGTTCTCTATACAAACATGCACAGGCAGTTGTGTGTGCGTGCACATATGCGCGCGTGCATGTACACACACACACACACACAGTGTGTACACCACACACACAGATTTAAGCTTTTTTAAAGTTGTAGAATAAGCGTTCATAAACCATTTATGCGGAGAATTGCTCGTCTCCTTTTGTAGGATTTGAATGTGCATTGTTGACTTAAGCAGCATGTAAAGATATGTTGGAATGACTGCATTAGTGTGCGTTTAACTGGTTTTCTGTGTTTACAGTCAAGACTGGACAGTTTGCTTCATAGTAAATTGCTTCTGAAATGTCCCTGCCTTCTTATTCTTATGTGTTCATGGTTTATGCTTTCTGATACTTATATTCTACTTGAAATGCAATGCTTAAAAAATGAAAGCAGACTTATGAAGAATATGTACATACTAATTCAGTCAGAATTGCTTGTCTAGAAAAGCATTATTGGCCTCCACCTTTTTTTCCTTCAGTACCTTGTTCTTCGTGGGATAGCACTCTATTCCTGACCTCAATCCCCAACCAGAAAACGTACCCTTAAATCATGGCCTATTTTTTAATTAGTAATGATAATTAAACTGAACTAGTAATGATAGCTAGAAAGGTTATGTATAATCTATGCTTTTATAAATCATCAAAATATTTTAAAAATACTTGCATCCACAATGATTTTTAAAGTACTTAGCTATGAATGGTCAAAACAATGTTTATGCAATAAGTTGTCTCCCTCTGAAACGTTTTCTTAAAAAGCTTGCAGAGATGACCATAACTGACCAGATATTAAGTTTTGGTTTGTAAACATTTCCTTTTTTCATGACCAGCTGAGTGGGCTTTTTCCAATATGTTCATCATCATTACTATTGCCATTTTAGAATTCATTATTCTGTTTCAGTTACCATCTTTTAAATTCATTATATATAATACATAATGTTAGTGGGAGAAATTATATTATATAGCAAGTATTTATTCATTTACATCCTTGGCTAATCACATTAAATTTGTGATTTCCCATTATAAGTGCCTTTTTTTTTGCACACAAGGTAAAAGAAAACTTGTGTGCTTTCAGAAGGCCTCACGAGAGAGAAAGATGGCCAGAGATGAGATAGCCAAGACACACAGGTTCTTTAACAGAGCTTGGATGTGTCTGAATTGTGACTTGTGATCACACACTCGCATGCTTGTTCATACATCAGAGACATATGGATTGTCATTTCATATCATTTGATTGATACTAGATTATAGAATTGAAGAGATTTGAATTTATATATAAATCTAGAGATACTGTACCATCCAGTTCCCCAAGTGGATGTGTGGTGTTCAAAGAAGGTGAACTCTAGACAACTGTCGTGCTGGGGGGATCGGGAAGGGAATTTGAACCCATTTGCTCTTGCTTAATGCCTTCTGGATTTATGAAAAGATTTTTATCTTGTGGTTTGCTCCCATGACTATTAATTGAAAATTTCTGTGAGACTTTGGAATACAGCTTTCAGAGGAGCCTTATCCTTGGTGCTTCTCATCCTTACTATTCTTAGCCTTGACTATGATATAAAGTTGCACGTTGCCTACCATGTTCAGAGATAGGAGAGAGCGTCAGAGAGGAAGCACACAAGCCATCTACCTTTAGTTGCACGTGAGGTGCCTGGCGAGTTCCTGACATTTGCAGTGTATATAAATGTTAGCTCCTCTGGGTTCACTGAAAATGGCCTGGAAGCCCCATCAGTGCATTAGAAGACTATCCCATGGCTTTAAATTCTTCCATAGATGTTGGGAGAACATGGTATCTGTGGTGTTCTTCTGTCTCTGTTTTTGTTTATTTTTCAGGATGGTTTGTAGGTTTCTCCCATGGATCATTTCAGCTGACACCATTCCTACCAGTGCACTGAAATTACTTTTACAAGGATCATCATTATTATCAGAAGGGACAGTGGAAGTCATGTGAGTTAGCCACTGTATTTTAAAGACAAGCAACCAGGCTCATATAAATTGAAATAATTTAAGGTCACATAACTAGTAAGTGGCAGACTTAGTAAGTTCAGTAAGTTTAGTAAGACTTAGTAAGTTCAGCTCTCTTCTCTCACTCCATTCAGACTCAGGACGAAGTGGTTTGTTTCTTGTTGAGATGAAATCTCTCACTGGCCTCACATTTACTATGTAGCAGATTGTCCAGGAGCTGCCCGGTCTCCTTTCTCCATTCTGAGCACAGGATTCACAGACATGTGACCACAGCTGCTAAGATCCTCCTTTTTGTAGCTCCAGGCCCTTTATTGCAGGTACTTTGTAATCCCAGGCATTTATCACGAGCTGTTGTAGTCTTTCTGAGCTCTTTGCTGTCCTCAGTCATTTCTCCACAATGCTAAGGATCCTGAGTGTCTGTTGCTGGGCAACTGACTTCTGTGTGTTCTTTCTGGCCCTCATTGCTGCTAAGTACTTGTCACGGATGGCTGTTGCATTTCTCCAAAGCTTCTGTCTCCTTTCCTGGCTCGCCTCACACCTCTGTGTGTGTCCTGTAGCCACCTTCTTTGAGGCTACCATCCGTCCTTGCTTGCTTTGCTGTTGTGACTTTGCGTGCTCCTGTCTCATGGCCTTAGCTGCTCTTACTCCTGTTACCACAACTGCCACATGATACTGATGACTCTCCAAATTCTGCCTCTAGGGGGCAGGGTGGATCCCTGGGGAGTGACAGAAATGTGCTAAAGTTTGATTTTAGTTTTGATTATGTATCTACATATTTTTGTCAATACTCGCTTGAATGCAAAATTAGTGCATTCTTTTATATGAACTTATATCTCAGTGAAGATGGTATTTTTGTAGTCATTAGCTAATTAATTTGCTTGTTTGTCTGTTTATTGTGTATTATAGGTGTTTGTGTCCACATATGCATGTAGGTGTGCACACAGCTATGTGTACATGCAGAGGACAGAGGTAAACACCAAGTGAATTCTCTCTTTTAGATAGATGGTACCTCTATCTCGGCCTGGTGCTCACCAATTGGCTAGCCTGGCAAGCCAGCTAGGTCTGGATACCCAGCTACCTCCACCCACCCCCAGGCTGGGTTATTGGTGTGTACCACCATGCAAGCTTTTAATGTGGGTTCTGGGGACCCAACTGTAGGACCTTATGCTTGTATTGAAAGCATTTGAGCCATTGAACCCTCTTCCAAGCTCTCTAAAGAAGCCAGCTCCCAAGAATAATGGTATCTCTGATTCAGTCCTTCCACTGGGTCTTGAACTTAGTCTCAGTTGTCTACTGGGTACCTGTGAACTTCAAACTCAGCAGATCCAAATGTGAGCCCATTAGTTTTCCTGTAGATTCTTGTCACGACTGCATCTTTTTGACTTTGCAATCTCTTCCTTTATCTCCATATTAAACTGTCTCCATTTTGGTCATCTCCAATTCAGTCACTGGTTATTTCTTACACCAGTGCTTCCTTAACCCCATTCACCATGTTTTTAGTTTCATTTACCCTTCATTGAAGTACTAAAGCAGCCCCAGAATCGCCCCTGCCCCTGGTTCTATAGCTGTGAGGACAGCTGATCTAAAACATGAGCCCTCACCCCACCCCGCATTGCTTGCCATTTGAGCGTTTGAAAGGTTCTGCATCTTCATCCAAATAGGGCAATGCATTAACCTTTTTCTCTTGTGGCATATAGGACCCTTAAGATTCGGGAACCAAGTCCCCCACTGTCTTTGACCCCCAGCACACTATATAAATCGAAAGTCCCCTTATAAGTTGCCTCTGCTGCTGTGATGTCCCGCCCTCCTCATGAATTATTGTCTTTCTTCTTGTCTCTGCAGTGAATCCACCCAACTGACCTACTTTTGAAGGTTAGTCGTTTCAGAAGGCCTCTTTCCGAGCCTCAGTTCCCACACGGGCATTTTACTGCCCTTTGTATGACCTGTGAACATGATACATAGTACATATTACATAGAACATGCTTTATGTTTTCCTCTCATGAACTCTTTGGGCACAAGCTTGCGGCACAGCTCTCAGTCCAAATACCTACAGCAGCACCAGGCTTCTTCTGGACCAGTGCCCTATTTCTTGAATGCCATGGAGCTTTCTCAAGCTATCATTAAGTATTGAGGAAGCCTCTAGCACAGTGATGGCAGAGGACGCATGGTGACTATAGGGTCACCATTCATATTTTCACCTCATTTGAACTCCAATCATTTCTTCACTTTTGACCTTCCACCCCCTGTTTTGTGCAAACTCTTTTTTAAGGATTCCTGAAGCAGCTGCCAAGACTCCTTCCTGATCACCAATGTTTGGCCTTAATGATGGAGAGGTGGGCTTTCTGCTGCTTTCTTTTCTGTAGCATCAGCTACAAAGGTATCTTGATCCTAAATGTTCCTCTGAGTTTGTAACATCGCTATCCAGGCTTTTTTTCCTGTATTTCCTTGAGAGTCTTTTTCTGTCTCTGGTGTAGATCAGGGGGTGCCTGGGGTTTCCTGTGGTCCTGTGGTCTACTTCTATCTACTCTCTGCTCAGGCAGCTGACCTACTCAGGGGGGCAGTAACTGTCTTCCATAAAATACTAACCAGATCTTACCTTGCTTAGCTTTGAGATCAAACCAAATAAGATGTATTCAGTTATGGCTATAAATAGCAGTGACTATCTTTATGCTTAGATCTATTTCCCCCTCCTGCCCAGAGCACCTCAGTCTGAGTTATGTCTACACCAAGTTGAATCTACCCATATGTATCTCTTTCAAATATGTGTATTGATTCTCTCCCCTAAAACCCATTCTTTTCTCAGACATCCATGACTGTAGTGAAGGGAAACACCATGTGCCTAGTTACTCAGAAAACCATTGGCAGTTCTTCCCAGTTCCTCCCTGCCCCTCCTAGCCCATTAGGAAGCCCCAGGGATACCACCTCTAACTAGAATTGTCAAGATGTCTGTCAAGTGCTGCTTCCTACTTCCAAAGTCATTGTCTTTCTTTCGTTGCCTCCTCACGAATTTGTGTTCTTTATCTTCTGCCTTCCAATGCCTTCTTCAGGTCTCAGTAGGAAGTGTACACATGTAAATTAAATGATGTCAATTAACATTCATCAGTGGCTTCTTCCTTCCTACTATGAATCCACACATCTCACCAGTTTACATGGCTTCCTAGGAGCTTGGGAAACATAGTCAAATGAATGTAGTACTTCAAAGAAACAGAAATGGTGAGACCTGTTTGAGGGTGCCTCAAATTAACAGAAATGGTAAGACCTGTTTGAGGGTATATCATATGTGTGATAACTCAATTCAGAGATATACTGATTGTTTTCCCAGAATGTTCTTTGATGCTTTAGAATTAGATGTGATGTAAGAATGTTAAAATAAGTTAAAAAGTTTTGAAGCTTTTAGTTGTTCAAAATTAATCTTTAATATGAAGGTCCATTTCAAGTGTCTGAGAGCCAAAATTCTTTTTTTTAAATATTTATTTATTTATTGTGTATACAATATTCTTTCTGCATGTATGCCTGAAGGCCAGAAGAGGGCACCAGACCTCATTACAGATGGTTGTGAGCCACCATGTGGTTGCTGGGAATTGAACTTGGGACCTTTGGAAGAGCAGGCAATGCTCTTAACCACTGAGCCATCTCTCCAGCCCGAGAGCCAAAATTCTGTCAGCATAGTTGTTGTGCTAAAAATAGCAATGTATATAATAAGAAATTAGAAGGTAGTCAGTTTCCATATTTTCTTTTGCATTGTTTTTATGTCATAGGAATTTCCACATGAGGGTGAAAAATAGAAGGTTGAGGAAAAGTTAGATACTTTTTTAATTCAGATTGCTGATACTAAGCTTTGTAGAGCTGACATACAAGGAATAAAAAATAGTTAGGTTCTCTCTAACTAAGCCACTTTTAAAACTTAAGTTTGAAATTTATGTGACAAAATAAGTTTATAAGACTCAAGACGTTTTTACAATACATTAAATTGCTTTGACAAGTCCAATATGCTTTTTAGTTCTGATTTATTGTGTGAAATAAATGTTTGGTGTCTACAGAAGAAAGGAGGTAGTGACAATGGCATAACACCAGGGCAGGAGCCTGGAGGCTGTTGACTGGTTCTTTTTGTCCTTTGTGTCCAGCCCCCAGATCAGTTGGCATTGGTCACATCCCCCATGTAACTACCATCCCTAGGTTGTCTGTGCCGCCCTCCAATTCTGAATTTTTTTGCTGATATTATCACTGTGTTTGCAATGAGTTTTTAGAAGTTAGAAATGTTTTTGTGTAGAATGTGAGAACTCTGCCAAAGTCTTTTCTTAAAAATTTCACAGTTACTTGTTACTTGCGTGTGTTCAGAACACATACACGTGAGTGTATGGGCACTTGCCAAGTCTTTTGCACAACTTGCAGGGATCGGTTCTTTCTTTCCACTGAATGGGTTCTGAGGATTGAACTCAGGTTGTCTGACTTTGCAGCAAGTACCCTTCGCTACTGAGCCATCTTGCTGACCCTCAATCAAATACTTAAGAAAAAGACTGAATAGCAGGTTTCCCATGATGGTACTTTTTTCTAACCTTTAAATCCATTTGATTCTGAAGCTGGAGACAGCTTAGTTGTTAAAATCACTTGTTGCTGTTTTTTGCAGCAGTTCAGCCTCTAGCGTACACATCAGACAGCTCACAATACTTATTACCAGGGGATCCAATACCCTCTTCTGTCTTTTTTCTGTACCTTCATGCATTTGGCATACATACAGACACATGCACATTTAAAAAATTAAAGCTAAAAAATAAAAGTCATCTCAATATTCTGAACTTTCTGGTCTTAGTCACTTTCATTTTCTTAATTATCCTTCTGTAGAAATGAGGAAAGTTATTGTTTCCACTTTCCAGCAGAGTTGAGCTTCAGCACTGCGTCGGACATGACCACTTGGTGGTCCTGATGACTTTACCCAATCTACCCAGAGCTGTTTCATTCTCTTTCCTTGGAGAGTGTTGTGTCTTCTCATGGCCATTCCTGCCTCACTTCTGCTCCCTGTGTGAGGACCATCTCCGAGCTCGCTAGACCTGTGCTTGCTGGCCTGCTGCTTCTTATGCCCATCCTCTCTGCATCCTGTTTCTCCACCGGACCTCAGCATTGCCATTCATTCTCTCCCCATCTTAAAAACGCTGAAGACTACACAAGTCATAGTCGTTGAGTGCAATATAAATACATTTTAAGTGAGAAAGTTGTCTTTAAAAATTCATAAATTTTCAAGCTAAAAATATCAAACAAAGCACAAAGAAAGTTCTAAAATAGAAAGTAAAAATACTTAGATCTGGTGACTGTGTGATAGTGCATTCCCGTGACAGTGGCATTTGGGAGGTGGAGGCAGTACAAGTAGGATCTCAAGGGCATTCTCGGCTGTATTATTATTTCCAGGCCTGCCTGGTCTACATGAGATTCTATTGCAAACAAAACATATTTAAACACATATAAGTAATACAGGACACTTAGTAAGTTATTTAGAAATAGAATTAATTAGAAAATAAGCACATTTTAATGATGAACTCAAAATGCAACCTGAGATCTGATATAGGAAGCAAACAAAAAAATGAACCCTAAAATGAAAAGCTAATACTCTATATTATAATATTGATATTAAAATCAGACCAATATAGTGAAAATGAATAGTCTAGGTTAGTTTTAAACATGATTTTATGTAGTAGGAGGCTGTTTGTTTGTTCCCAGCTGCTCAACCCCAAAATAATCACAAAGAACCATATATTGACGATACTGTTTTGCCAATAGCTTAAGTGTATTTCTGGCTAATTCATATCTTAAATTAACCCATCTTCATTAATCTGTGTATCACTGTATGGCTATGGCTTATGGGGTAAAGTTCCGACATCTTTCTCCAGCGGGGCTACATGGCTTCTCCTTGACTCCTCCTTCTTTCTCTCATCATTCAGTTTAGTTTTCCCTACCTAGTTCTACTCCGCCTTATCAGATCAAGCCAGTTTCTGCATTCATTAACCAATAAAAGCAACACATAGACAGAAGGACCTCCCACACCATTTCCCCTTTTCTGTTTAAATAAAAAGGGAAGGTTTTAACTTTAACATAGTAAAATTACATACAACAAAACAGTTATCAAACAAGAATTATAGTTATAATATCTATATCTATTTTATCTCTTATCATAACTAAGTAAAACTATAACTATGTATTCTTCAACTCCATCAAAGACTCCAGAAGGAAATAATATTGCCTAAGTAAACAGGAAATGCTTTGTAAGCAACTTGAAAAACTCTAGAATTAACAGAGACATATTGCTGCCTGGACAGTCACCTGGACAGTGTATCGTTGGAGCATCCATCTTCAGCCTATAGTATCCAGCAGACTTTTCCATGAAGCAGGATATTTCAAAAACAGTTCCACCTATATTGGCAGTTTGTCAGTCACTTTATTCTGTATCCTGCAGAATGTCTGGCAGACTCTTTCATGATGCAAGAACCCTGAAGGAGCATTTCACTTTTAGGCAAGTTCAGCAGTCATTTCTCTGTGGGTCCTGCATGTGCAGTTTATATAGCATGGCATCAAGCAGTCCAGGCAAGAACAGTTTCTTGGCCAGATGGCTAGCAAGCTCCATACAGAACCTCTTGGATGCCCATCTTCCTCTTGAAGCAATTGGTGTTACCAGGAACATATGTGTCTTATTGTCATGAAAAGTCCTAAGTTCTTAAAACATATTTAAATGCCATATTCTGTAGTCTTTGAAATGTTTGAAGAATGCCTATCCATCTGAAATATATCTCTGTACATCTAGAAAACATAACTAACATGACTACAAGCTTACCTATTACAGATGACTCTCTATTAACCTATATTTCTTAATTATTCATTAAATTTTTAAGTGAGCTATACAAACACAGTACCTTAATCAAGAGCAGAAATATACATATAGCAGAATTGGCCATAAATTTGTATCAGTAGACAAGATCCACACCAGTGAACACCAATGAATGTCCTAAAATTCTAAGCAAACTATCTATAAAATGAAATCTTGCCTGTCAAAAATGAGATTACATTGTCATACATTGGGTTCGTCACAAGAATGTGAGGTGGGTTCAAGCTCAGGAGTAGACTGATTTACCACATTAGCAAATTAAGTAAGATAAGTTACATGTTTATTTCCAGGAGTCCAGGCAAAAATATTCAGCATCTTTTTATCCTTAAAAATACTAAACTTGTAAGAAAAAAGACTTTCCTCAACCTAATGAAGACTGTTTACAATGTCAACTTTAGCAACTAGTAGAAATAATAGAAACGTTTTGATGAAATTAATATTTCATAAAGCTACTGATTAAGTTTATGGGTATTATAACTGATCAGGTAAGGCAAACTTAAATATAGAAGTATGGCTCAAAAACAAACAGCAGTTTTACTGTCACATACAGGGTGTGCACTTTTGTTTATAAAGATACTCAAAAGTATCCAAGCAGGCCATGCACCATGGAGCTGCATCCTCAGACTCATTGCCAGAGAGCCTAAAACAGATCTTAGTACAGCTGCTCATGTGGATGGGAAAGACTTACTAAAGTCATAGGCCTTTTCCTCACAGTGCAACCAAACAAAACAGGGAAATATGAGGTATAAATAATTTCACTTAAAATAGGCACAAAAATGTGTATATTGAGAGATAAATCCTATAAAATACATAAAACATTTATGTAGAAAGGGATTAACCATTTTTCAGAGATGTCCTAAAAGGCCTAGATAAATGAGGAAGTACAGTTTGTTCATGGGTCAGAACCCTCAGCATCATGAGGGTTTCAGTTTCGCTTCGACTGAAACTGATGCAGTGGCTCTTGCATCAGCCAAGAATTTCAGCAAAGTTTGTTTGTCTGTTTTAATTCATGTTTTTAATTTTTGGAACTTGACAAACAATTCCAAAATGCCTATGGAGAAATGAGAGACCAAGAGATGTGAACACTCTGGGCACTGTGGAACACAACCATTAAATTCAGCACATAAGAGGCTATAGCAGGAGGACTGAGAGTCTGAGGCCTTCCTGAACTACAGTAAAATGACCATTCATACGGTGTAGCCAAGATACTCGGCGGGGGGGGGGGGCTTTTCCTACTAGTTCATCAATTTGTAACTAGTCTTCAGTAATTAATAGACCCCCAAACGAGATGTTTCCAAAGTGATACGTATCTGAAACCTCAGGATAGCATGCATCCATCTTTGTTCATATATAAAAAATTAGTTCTAGGTGGTTTCTATGCATACATGTTTGAAACACAAAGACATAAACTTCTTGGAAAACTAGGGAAAATATTTTCATGGCCTCAGGTTAGGGGTGATTTTTTTTAAAAATAAGACTTTGTAATGTGTATCAGAAATTAAATGATTGGTGTGTTCACATCCATTAATAACAAGAGAACAGACTCAGAGATACATGCTGGCAACATGTATTGCCATGAATATAACTGAAAAAGGCATCTTTAAGGTATGATTTTTTGAAACTTTGAGTTGATAGGAAATTACAAACCATCAAATAAGGAACATGAGAAATTAAAAAGGAGACCTTTGTCACAAGCAGGAAGTAAAAACGTTCTGTGAAGATATAGGGACACAGAAGCCCATGAGAGTTAGGGGGAATGCCAGTTCATAGGACAGGAGGATTGTGTGGGATTGTTCCTGAGAAAGCTAAAGTGGGGCCAAGGGCACAGGAATTTAATGCATATTCTTTATGTAACGTATATTATATGTGTGCTTTATAAGCATTCAGTATTCGACAAGACAGGCAGAACACTACGCAGAGAAGGTAATTTCAAGCCAGCACTGTGCATGGGCAGAAGTGGTTACCTCATACCTGCCTCATCCAGGGAGCCTAGAACCTCTTCCTTCATTGTTACTAGCCAATTGGATGGTAAAGGCATTAACACATAGTCACATTCCAGATTCATGGTTCCCTTTGGTGTAATTAGAAAGAGCAGTAGCCACACTTGCTGCTTGAACAGGTGTGATCCCCTGGCTTCCGGAACATTCGGCTGTAGTATTGATTTGTTTTTATTCATTGCCTTGTAAGATAATAAATGAATTCTTACTGTATACAGAACATTGGGGTGTAAGGTTGTGAAGAGTGCGGCTCTATACAAACATATTTCTGTGATTATAACTGTATGCTAGAGTTCTTTATGCAGATTAGCTATACATGTTTATCCTCAATGTAGCACCTAGAAAGCCTGTAGTGTAAGCAGTAGACATGGACAAATATCACACTGGAAGTGCTTTCAGCCAAGTCTGCAGGTTTTGGAGAGGGTTGGCCACTGTGGGGAGTTAAGTGCTAGCGATGGGACAGAGTAAGAAGCCCAGGAAAGATTCTCTTTGCATTTATCTGTGCTAACCATCAAGCAGATAGGAGAGACCTGAGCCAGGGGGTAAGCATAGCAGGGTAGAAGCATAGTAGAGCAGTGTGGGCAGGAGATGAGGTCAGCGGGATGGAAGGTGAAGGCAGGCTCTGTCTAGATATCTTCCGTGGTGCTTACAACACTGATGTGTGCATATTAAGCTCTTAAAGTGCTTGTAGCCTGAAACTTGGTGATGAGAGCAATGGAGACTATGAAAAAGATGGAAGCATTTCTCTGAGAACTAAATATTGATACAGTTTCTTAGACCCACACATAAATAGAACATAAGATGTCTCATAAGTATGTAATGTCCTATGTAATTCATCTCACAAAGAGATTGAGTGACAGGTGGAGTCTTGTAAATTCCCCCATATCATGGCAAATAATTTATTGTATAGAATTAAACATGGCATCGTCTAAGCAAGTCTGTGCAGTTTTTGCTGGAGAGAGTTAGCCTCTATGGGGCATTTAGGAGTATGCAGTATAATAGGACAGAAGAGAAGATTTTATTAGGCAGAAAAAAAATCAAATACCAGTTGATAGAAATGTCTGTGAGGCTTTCAACCCTTAGTTTCCCTTGTTTATATAATGGGCTTTATGCACACACTGTCTTTATACACATACTTTCTAAGGTCATCATGAAGAGCATGTGACACACTGAAATATGAAGATTCTTAATGTAGACAAAGCACAGCACAGATGCACACACGATATATGGTACATCATTTATATATTATAATACTGATATGTAAGTATTATACATGCATTCCTGTTTATTCATGCATACACATAACTTATTCATGTAATTTTTCAATTAATTTATTATGACAATAAGGCTAGAATGGCTTATTCAGTCAAACTGTATCTAAATAAGTTATTCTCCCACAGTTGATGAAGTAGAAAAACATAATTAAATGTTAAAATCAAACCTAGATGTGCTGAAAACCAAGGATCAAAGAAAATGCAAAAATCACAAAGATAAAATCTTATTTTATTCACCCTGAGGTTAGAGATAGTTTCAGTAAACACAGAAGATGTAACAACAATGAACAGATAAGTGTCCAGATGCGTAAGATAACCATGCATCGGAAAGGAAAAATGTCAAGTGATATTACTGGATTGAAACACATCTCCAAGGGCAGGGGAATTAAACTGAAGCCAAGAAGAAATTGTGTGAAACATAGTAAGTGAACAACAACAACAAAAAGATTATTTTTTTCATTCTAACTTCAGAAAATAAATGAGTATTTTGAAAGGCATTGAAAGAGCTTGACTTATGTGATTGAAATCCATTGGCATTACTTTCCATTGATCAGGTACAGAATCTTTACACCGTAGGGACAGAGGGGGGAAAGTGGTGATATTTTTATGTGTGTTTTTGATAGGAGTTATAATTTTGACACATAACCTTGGTTTATTTTAAGCTTATATTAAGATTACTAATATGTAATTAGGAGGTGGTGCTTTAAAGCAAAGATACATCACGACCTAAAGATTCAAGTAGTATTGAATCTTAACTTACAGAAACTGATATGAATATAACTCATTTTACTTCATAATGATCTTGTAATACTTACATTTAAAAGTTTGTTATGGGCCATATGGAAGCAAAAAGGAACTGTAATAGAGAGTTTATTTATGAATAGCGACCATTTGTTTAGTGAAGATTATTTATTCCCTCAATACAAGTAAGAGAAGAATGGGAGGAAAGGAGAAGGGTGAGACTGGTAAGAGAGGGTGGAGGGAGGAAAGGACGGAGGGAAACACGTCTAAAGGGGATGGCTGAAAATCTGGCAAGAGTGTCTGAGCTCAATATCTGTAGCCATTCAGGCTGTAAACAAAATCGTTTTTATAGAAGATGGATTTTTTTTTATTTTTATCTATGTCTAGGTGTATTTGGGTATGTGCCTGGGAGTGTAGGTGCCTATGAATTCCAGAAGAGGGCGTTGGATTCATTGGAACTACAGTTGTGGGCACTTGTGAGCCTCCTGATCTGGGTGCTAGGAACTGAACTGTGATCCTTTGTAAGAGCAGCAAGCCATTTCTCTAGCCTGAGAACCGATTGTTTTAGTGCCGTATAGCTCTGAATTGAGATCCTTTCGCCATTCCTAATTTAAATAATCTCAAAACAGGCATGTTACTCTGTCTAGGCTGAGTCAAATATAGTTGGTTCCTTATTTCAGTCAGTACCTAGTTTTAAATGCATGTTGAACTCCATACATGCAAAGAAAAACAGTGACTTTTTTTGTGTTTCTCTTGGTAAAGACTTTAGCCATCAAGAGCTGGTGCATCTTCTAATCACCAATTGTCTCTCTAGTAAGATGATGAAGAGTTGG
This sequence comes from Myodes glareolus, assembly GCF_982192425.1. Lineage (NCBI taxonomy): Eukaryota > Metazoa > Chordata > Mammalia > Rodentia > Cricetidae > Myodes > Myodes glareolus. The sequence continues at coordinate 73,160,954 of NC_142038.1, forward strand.
ATAGTTAAATCTCCAGTTAATGCATCCACTGGTGACTGAGTGGGATGACTCAGCAGCTAAAGATGTATTCTTCCAAATCTGAGGACCTAGAGCCCACATGCTGGAGGGAGAAAAATGACTCTTTAATGTTCTCTATCTTCTACCCATGCTTCATGGTTTGTGCCTACCCACATACGGACACATAGTACATGTCCCTACCCACATACAGACACATAGTACATGTGCCTACCCACATACAGACACATAGCATATGTGCCTACGCGCATACAGACACATAGTACATGTGCCTACCTGCATACAGACACATAGTACATGTGCCTACCCGCATACAGACACATAGTACATATGTCTACCCGCATACAGACACATAGTACATATGTCTACTCGCATACAGACACATAGTACATGTGCCTACCCACATACAGACACATAGTACATGTGCCTACCCGCATACAGACACATAGTACATATGTCTACCCACATACAGACACATAGTACATATGTCTACCCACATACAGACACATAGTACATATGTCTACTCGCATACAGACACATAGTACATGTGCCTACCCACATACAGACACATAGCATATGTGCCTACGCACATACAGACACATAGTACATGTGCCTACCCGCATACAGACACATAGTACATGTGCCTACGCACATACAGACACATAGTACATGTGCCTACCCACATACAGACACATAGTACATGTGCCTACGCACATACAGACACATAGCATATGTGCCTACGCACATACAGACACATAGTACACATGCCTACCCGCATACAGACACATAGTGCAAATACACACCCACTAAAGTAAATAAATGTAATCTAATTTTTTAAAAAAAGATATCCAATAATAATACTCCAAATTGTCTTTCAAAACAATGACTGTTGCCTGAACTTATAACCACAACAAAGCATGTTAGAAAAATAATCCTAGAGAGTGCTTTGTAAGATGTCCTGCTTCATATTGTCATCGTTTCCTTAGCACTGCCTCCTACTCAGACCCAGCAGGCCACTTAGGAAAGAACCTCTGCTCTCCCAGCTTATGTATTCTTGGCCATTTTTATCGGGGCTATTTCTAGCTTTATAAGAGACATTATCAGTGAGAATTCTGCAGAAATTTTTCAGGTCTCAAATTAATACTCTGGGGTAATCTGAAGGGTGGCAGGGAGATTCTTTCTGCTTATTGATACAGAATCTAGGTATGTTTGGTGATGGCAGACTTGTCCCCTTCATAACATAAGGGGACAGAAGTTCCCTGACATACAACTCATGCACAACCTCGCGTGCTCTGACAGGCCGTGCTCTGGGTATCGGAGTGAAAAAGAGAAATGAGCACTGTGTATTAGGAAAACGGAGACTATAATTTGAATGGATGCTTATAGTTCAAGCAACCCTAATCTAAAAATTAAAAGTCAGAAATACTCTAAAGATTATTTTGACCACCAATGTAAATGGGAAAGCCCCACATCTCATATCATGGGTTGGCTCACAGAAACGTTATAGATCCATGAAAAGTACAAAGAAACTCTTTGGGGTACGTGTAAATGATGTGTGCATAACTTATGTAATTTCATAATTAGGCTGTGTAGACATAGACCCTATCTTCACGATTTCTCTGAATTCAGATATCCCAAAAATTAAAAGAAAAAGAAACACAAGTTTTTGGAACACTACTGGTCCCCAGAAGTTTGGATGGGCCATCCTCAATCTGTGGAGTGAATTTTATGCTGAACTGTGTACTGAGAAGTGGGGGTCCTCAGGAGTTAGTGTCAGGAAGGAAATGGGTTATAGTTCTGCAGTCAGCGCTGTGCCACACAGGTATGCATCTGGTCATGCTACTCTGTGTTCTACACCAAGCTGGTGATTTTCTGTGAGTCGTGAACAAAGCTGCTTCATCTCTGTGAACCACATCTGGTCTACAATGGGAAATTTGAGGTGGAATGAGCTCACTTTTCCTTCTCCACTCTGCAAAATTTCTACTGTAAAATATGAAGAAGTGATTTCTCATTGGTTAATCACTTACTGTGCAAGAGAAGACCATAGTTTTGGGTCTCCAGAACCTACAGAAATGCCAAGTTAGCACAGTAGCCTTCCTGCAATTTTAGCCTTAATATATAGAGACAGGGGTTTGGCCAGAGCGAACTAACCAGGGAGACTAGTCATATCACTGAACTCTGGGTTTGACTGACAGATCCCTCCTCAGTGGATAAGGTGTGACAAGGACAATTCCTGGTATTACCATGCATGTGTACACACCCAACACATGTGTGCACTAATCATGTGCACACGTGGACACACAAATACACACTTGCGTGCACATGGAGAGTAGAGAAAAGGAAATGTGGATGATATTTGGACATTTTTTTCTATTTTTGAAGAAGTTTCTTAGTAAGATGAATGAGAAAGAACTTCAAGTCTAGATAATTTCAGTCCAATCAATGGGACTAAATCAGCCTTATATTGTTCATTTAATACATGTAACATCACAGAACATTTTAATATAGGATAGGGGAAGGAAACTTCACTGTATCCTGAAAACTTAGTATAAAAAACAAGAATAGCGAAGCCAACATCCACAGCCTGGTGTGGGTGTAATTGTTAACTGGCTTTTTGACTCAGGTGGGATTTAGAAGCAATCTGAAAGAAATGAGAAGGGTAGTTTGACATGCCTAAGTGGGAAAGCGGTTTGAGTTTTAGGGATGGATGAGAGAAAAGAGAATTCTTGATGTTTGGGGGTGGGGGGGGATAGATACAGTGTAGGAGGCAATACAGTAAGATATCTCATGGGAGATAAAAGTAACAAGAGACAGGTAATTTGGGCACTGATGTGGCACTGTGGAATGGCCAGACTGGAAGAGACTACATCCTGTGGGTGGGACATGAGGCTGCCAGAAGAATAGCTGGAAGGACAGACCAAGAATAGAAACAAAGGGGAATGGGGAGGACTCAGGGGAGCTTTTACCTAAAGAGAACAGGAAGTGGGATAGATGCAGCTCAGTGGGAGAGCATGAGTCTCCTATGGGCAAAGCCCTGGGTTCAATCCCCAGCACTTTAAAAAATATACATGTAAAAATATAAAGAGAATATGTATAAACACAGGTTTTTAAATTAACAATAAACATATGAATTGTATATATTAATTTATATGTCTTAATAATAAGCTATTTTTTCAATAGATATGAAGTGAATGAATTAATGCTCTCTGTCCACACGTAAAGAGTGAATAACCCATTTACCTCATAGATTAACACTGCTCTCTGTCCACACGTAAAGAGTGAATAACCCATTTACCTCATAGATTAACACTGTAGAAATAATTCAGATCAAACATGCAAGTATTATTATTAGAGAATTAAAAAAGAATCATGAACTAGCAGGAACTAAGGTTTTGTCTTACCTTTTGGATATTTGTGATAGTTATCCAATGATATCAAGTATCAAAGGGTTAATGGACCTATTAAGTTTTTCAACTTTCTTATATGACAGAGATTACATAAGAAAATATGTGTTTGCACATGTGATATATGCACACGTATGTATATAGTTAGGTTTGATGTTGTGTGCACGTGTGTGTGGAGGTCAAAGGGCAGGTATTCTTCAGACCCCCTGAACTTTATTTTAGAGCATCACTCACTGGCTTAGAACTTCACCAAGTGAACTCGGCTAGCTGGCCAGTGAGCTCCAGGGAGGCCTAACTGCCTGCCTAACTCTATTGGTTGAATTACAGACATGGGTTACCAAACTCAGATTTTTACATGCTTTGGGGGCTTTACCGACAAAACCATCTCTCCAAACCAAGAAAACATTTCCTCATAAACTTCAGCAGTATCTTTTCTATCTCATGATACTCTTCATGTTTTATAATAGGATCATAAATCGTGTCACCAACTCTCAGAATTTGATCCCTATGGACAAGTGATGCAGTTGAATGGTGAGGGAACACACTGAAACATGTCCTGGCTCCTTCATCTCTCCATGTGTACATAACCATAGCTACCATGGCTCCTTCATCTCCCCATGTGTACCTCACCAGAGCTACCATGGCTCCTTCATCTCCCCATGCATACATCACCAGAGCTACCATGGCTCCTTCATCCCCCATGCATATACATCATCATAGCTACCATGAGGCAGAAGGGAGGTTCCACTGACTTTTAAGCTAAAGGCATCAGTATATAATCAGCTGATGAGTCTAATAGAGCTTAAACTAAGTCAAACATTTTGATTTCTTCCATTTCTCTTCAACTGTATATTTATGAAAGAATCAATATATAAACTAACATTTCTCTACTCATGTTTGTTTTTTTTTTTTACTACTTTTTGTATGATAAGAATTTATATATAAGAGTTGGGACATCTTGCTTGCTCTGTGGCTAGGTCATGACTCCCAAAAGAACTTTTTTCTTCCTTCTTCTCTACACAATAACGACACTTCCACTTTTCGTTGGGTTATGTGGACAAGCTTGTCATTGCCAGTAGCTTGTGTCATATTTCAGCCACTTTTCCCTCAGTGTTGAATGACTGCTTTTCATATTAATTCACTATTATGTAGAAAACGAGATTAACTTAGTATGTCTAAATTATTGAATTTTTGTACAAAGCTATTGGCTTTTTATACTCACTCGTACATGAGTATATATTGTACATAATTTCCATTTGCTTGCGAGCAAAATACTTCCAAGTGAAAGGGTTAGTGACCATATATAATTTATAATTAACATGTTTGTTTTTAGAATGGTAATATATATTGCAATAAACATTAAAAGCTATTTTGCTTTTTGTTTCACCTAGCTGAATTGACCAGGTTTTGTGTGAATTAATGCATAAGTGTGTGTATGTGTGTTCACGTGTATGTGGGGACACACATGTATTCAGGTATGTATGTACAGGAGTTCATGTGTGTTTGGAGGTTGACACAATGTCTTACTTAGTTACTCTCCAATGAGGCAGGGTCACTCACTGAACCCAGAGCTCTGTAGTTCAGTTACTTTAGCTGGCTGCCTTGTTTCAGGGAAGCCCCGTTTCACCGTCAAACCTCTAGAATCTTATGAGAGCTGTTACTCCCCTCTATGCTGCCATTCAGAACTCAGTCTCCACGCTTGCATCATGAACACTTTACCCAGGGAGTCGTCTTCTTCGCCTGGCTTGAATGTTTATACAGATTTCTTCAACCTCATCCTTTCCCTCTCTCCACCCTGTTGCTAACTATGGTGTCCTTTATACTATCATTTATTGAGCTTTGAAAACTAGAGATTAGGACTCTTAAAGGTCATAAAATCGAAATTTGCATGTTTTACTTGAAAGAAATATCAATATGCTGCTAACGTCCACCTTTGGAGCTGGCCTTCAATCGGAATCACATGTGCCCATTAGTACCCTTGCATTACAGCCCCATAATAAAGAACAGCAGAGGCAGTCACTGTTGAGTGCTTGCTCCACGGTAGACATGCTGCTAACTGTGCTTCTATAGTTCTCATTCCACAGATAGCTCTAAGATGTAAGCTTTACTCTTTTTAGGTCACAGTGGACTTAACTAAGACTCACGGTCATTAGATGACATCACTCAGCTGAATGACGAAGCCACGAAATAGCGACCGATTGTAGAAAGAACATTCTAGAGTTTCTTTCCTACGAAGATGGCTAAATATAACTGGGCTGGGTATGTTTTAACATCACTGCAGAGCACCCCGTTGTCAGGATTCTAACAGCATTTCAGACTGTCCTTTCCATCCTTGAGACTGGTGACATAAAGGAAACCGAGGGCTGTAAGACAGCTACAGGAAGTGGTACTGCAGTTTTACACTCTGATGCTTCAAACATGGAGCAATGGTGATGAAACAGGAACACAGGAAGCCATGCAGACAAAGTCAAATGCAAAACTGCCCTTCATCCTTGAGGCGCAGAAACTGCGTATGACATAGAGGCCAAAGGCAAGGGCCTGCAGGTCAGTGGGACTACAGGACTCTTTTACAATGGGACTTTAAGTCCTTCTTATAAGACAAAGCCAGATGTGGTACTTATCCATTTATCTATTTAAAAAAATTTTAAAATACCATTGCTGTATAATCCAGGATGGTTTTAAACTCTTGTTTTGTTTATTTATTTTATTTGTATAGGTGTTGTGGAAGCATATATGAGTATGTACTACATACATGTCACTGTCCTGGTGGAAAGAAGAGGGCATTAGATTCTTGAGGAACTGGAGCTACAGATGAGTCACTGTGTGGGTGCTGAGAATTGAATCTGGGTCCTCTGGAGGAGCAGCCAGTGTTCTTAACCATTGTGGGCTTTCTCCAACTCCCCGGCTTTGAGCGCTGTCTTCTTAGTAGTGAGATTGTACTGTGTGGCACCGTGCTTAACTTTTAGCATTGCTTTGTAAACTAGACCGAGGTGAGGAGCTCTGGGGTAATTCAGTGGTAGAGTGCTGGCTTAGTATACATGTGACTCTGAGTTCAGGCCCGTGTACTCCAGACAGGCATATGTGCACAAGTAAATAAATGAATAATAAACAAATAAATAAAGCAGGAATAGGAAGATTTCCTTCTCTTGACAAGAAACTGGAAATAAAAATTCCATTGTTGATCACTATTTAGTACATGAGGTTTTCAGCTAGAGAGTTAAAGGAGCCAGAAGAGACGCAGGTTTCTGATTTAAAATTGAGCAAGTTGTGTGTCTATCCTGCAACAGGGCAGGTACACGGGAAATGCCGCCCTGTGAGGCTCAGGTCCAGCAGCCTGGCATAACATCAGAGAGGTAATGGCAAAAATCATTCACTCCAAGTGGGCTCCAAATCAAGACTTGGACAAACTGAAAGAAAAAAAAAGCACCAAAGGGAACAGACTGACAAAGTTGGAAATGAGGTGGTAGGTTTGGTAGTTTACAAAGACTGCAGTTCCCACTAAGAAGCTCAGGAAAACACAAAAAGCCAAGAATATTTGAATATCTAAAATTAACAACAGAAGCTGGCCCTTGAATTGAAGCTTTGGTAGAGAAGACTCTAGACCAGACAGTCCTGTAAACCAGTAGCTTGCATTGGGGCGGGATTCCCTGCATCAGAATTCAGGTGTTCATACCAGTTTCTAAAGGCAGGAAGAGAACAGCAGTTGATATACGAGAGGAGGGTAGAGAGGCTCCAGCATTGGTCACATGGAAGGTTCTGGACAAAGTGAGTCTTGATGAGAAGACTTTCATGAGATCTCAGATTGAAACTGTTTTTTTTTAGTATTGAAATAAGTTCATGGTTGAAATAGGGTGTTAAAAGGACAGAATATTGAGAGAAAATGGAAACTCCTGCAATAAGCTGCAGGAGTTTGGAACCTGTTCTACAGTGCAGGTCTCAGAGAAGGGTCTGTGATCATTGGGGACCTGAGACCAAGACAGCGGAAAGAGTCCCTCCTTATTCTGAGCTGTTTCCCATCATCTCTGGTAGTGTCAACGCCAGCACGCTCCACAGGAAAGAGAGCCTGCTTCTAAAATGGGATTTCAGATTTTCCTGCCAGGGCCATGTTAAAGTGACTGGGAGGGAACAGAGTAAAAAAAAAAAACCATACAAATAAACCACTTCACCTCTATATGTGCGAGAGATTCTCCTGATGTAAAGGGCCTTGCCCACTGCCGACCTTACCATCCTCCACCTTAGGCAGATACCCAGTAGCCCTAACACCACCTAGTCATCAGATGGTGACCACACTCACCCAGTTGGCACAGATACTTTTACTGGGTCCCTCACCCCCAAGTCAGACCTCTCATGTTACATCCAGTGGAGAAATTTTTCTGGGTGACCTGGGAATAGTTACCTTTCTCCTCCCGTGACCTGGATATTTTAAAGGTAATAGCCCAGTTCTCTAAGAGAATGTTGTGGGTGATGTGTTGCGCCCCTCCCCCTTCTCCCCCCAGCTCTCAGGCCCATATTTACTCTTCTGGTACCATCCTTTCAGGGGCACAGAGGTCTCTTTCTCTCCTAAGCAGTCAGCAGCTACTAATGCTTACCCAACCACTGCAAGGTGGTCGCTTTCTGATTACAGCATTTCTTTCTGCCTTTTTTGTTTGTTGTTTGTTTGTTTTGATTTCTTGCTTAGACATCCCATCACCAAGTCCTCACAAACTAAATTCCTCCCCTGGAAAAGGGAAAAGCCAATTGTATCTTTGATTGCCAGTTGTCAGAAACAGAAATTTACATCACCAGGTGTAGGCAGACATCGGTAATCATAGTACTTGAAGGCTGAAAAGGAGAATGTTAAGTTTGAATCCAGCCTGAGATGTCCAGGGAGATTCTGTTTCACAACAATTAAAAAGAAAGGAAGGGCGATCTGCAAAAGGGGCCATCATACTTAGAGACGTATCTAATAGTCATGGAGGCAACTGAGATTGGTTTCTATCTTTGAGGGCGACTATCACTGATTTTTTAAATGTAATTATTATATTTAAATCAAAGCAATCTACAACTCTAAAAAATAATCTTTTATAAATTCATAATTTTTTTAATTTGGTGAGATAAATGTAGTCTAAAAGCTAATGGGGCAGAGATCAAGTAGAAGGAGATAGAGTTAATAAAAAAAGGAATTTTTTATACTATACATTATTAGAGATCTTTAATCATTTTTTTTTTACTTATGAGATGTTCTTTTCTGAAAGTCTCTGAATACCTTAACCAGAGTATAGCTGAAAACAAAAATGTCAAAGAGGCACGTTTAAATTGTTCTCAAAATCAATCAAAAATAATGAGGTGCTAGAAAAAAGTTGTATCCTTGATAATTACATCTATCAGTATCAGAAAACAAAAGAGAACAATCAGGAAATGACAATCCCACTCCCAAGCAGCACATTTAAAAAGGCTAATGAAAAAAAAAAGTCTCTTTTAAAAATGGTACTAAATTAGCATTTCAAGTAAATTGACAACCTAAGCGTTGATCAAGGCCAATCTGGGGCCCAAACAATGGAAGTTCTGTTTCTACTTCACCTGCTTTTAAGAGGAATTATCTTCCTTGCCTTTTTTTGTTGTTGTCTTTTATATAAATGGAAGCAGTTGTCCTAAGGGAGGTGACAGCCCTCTGGCACTGTGCAGCATCAGGTCACCCCTCAGGTATCTGGCTTCACTTGGGGTTCTGCTTGGCAGAGCGACTAACGGGAGAGTATCATGTAGGAAAGCCAGTCAGGAGTCTGCTGTGAAGGGTCCCTATTCTCAGACTGAAAAGGGGGTTAATGTAACTGTCTATTAGACAAGGGATTCGTCCTGCTCTTTATAGCCACAGCCTAGGCTGGGAGCAGGGGTTGAAAGCAGAGGAGGATGGATTGGGGCCTAGAAGTAGGGTGAGTCCTGGGAATCTCGGCTGTGTGGAGCTCTCCAAGGATCAGGCTCACCCTTTAGATCTCTTACTTAGAGGGTGGTGTGCAGGTGTGCAGTGCTCTCAAACATTGTGACAAGAACCTCTTGTAATGAGAAGTACTTTACAGGCCATTTAAATCTACTATTCTAAAAGCTGGAAGGTGAAAATGAATTTTCACCATGGTTTTCACCGGACCGTTTTTTTTCAGCACACCTCCATTTGCATATCATGGCTTTGTTTTGAGGAACCTGGGGAGTATGCTGAGATGGATGGAGCTGGAGTAGCTAAGACATGGTACCTTGCTTTATACTTCTATCTAACTGTAGGTTTAGGAGTATGCATCGAAGAACACGGCCATGTCAAGATAAAGCAGGAGAAAACATTGTAGAGGTGGAGAGAATTAGCTCTGCGGATTGCCAATAGTGACCAAAACATTTTCTTCAGTGAGAGGAAACTTAGAGGGGTCTTCAGATACCCCAGTTCATTCTGAAGATAGCCATAAGTGCTGGCATTTTATTACCGTGGCTTTTCAACTGGTTTTATTCTTTATTAGTTGAGGAGGAGAAAAGAACACCCCGAGTAGATTCCAGCAAACGCTCATCAGTCATTCTGCTTGGAGACAGTTTTCCACATGGTCTGTGCTTTGCTGTGCTAACAAGAGAAAAGACTAGCCATTAAGTTTATGTTTCTTTGTTTTTCGGCAAGGTCACATATCAGGAATGATGCTTGAAGTATGCTAATAAACAATATATAATGTAGGTCATCAGGGAGTAAGAAATATTTTCTAACTAGTTCTAAAGGGAAATAGTGTTGCCGACGGGATGGTTGTTATTTACACAGCTCATGTCGCTCTGTACGTCACCAGCAGAGGATCTTGGGGACAGCTCCATGCAATAAGTTTTTCTTCTTGATTGTCAGGGTGTTTGATGCCCTGGGTAGATTTAGATTCAGGGCATTCAGTCCAGTGTATTCTAATGTGCATAGACCTTTGGATTCTTTAGACACCTGGATTAGAGACATGCCTGAGTTCCCACGGTTTGCAAGGTATAATGCCCATTGTTGTAGAAGAAAATACTACATAGATTCTAACAATTAGGAAAATTTGACATTTGTAGTATTTATCTCTTTTAATTCCAAGTAAAATTATACTATTTTTATGCTTAACTTTATTTTTTTATCCCGTAAACAACTTGAACTCTTCAAAATGAATTGTAATTTATAATTGATATTTCCTATTAATACCATGAGTAAAACTTGTGGTATGACTGCCTGTGAAAGTTTAATCTCATGGGAATGATTATAGCACACATCATGTATGCGGTTTTACAGGTATAATTTTCTCATATTTGAGAGATCTCATAGTTTCTTATTTCATCATAGTAGTTTTAATTTTTCAAAATGGTCTTTAATTATAAATGGTCTTTAACTGCAAAGAGATGTACAGGATGGTGCATTCCGTACAGCACAATCAACCTTTAATTATCGAGTCCCCCGGATGCACTGAAACTGAGTAATAAGGATCAGCCCCACACTGTCTGCTTTATCAGGCCTCCTCATTTGAGACTGAAGAAATTCTCCTTCTCTTCCCACTTCTGTGTCATGGTGGCACTAGACCCACCTTTCTCCTTCCTCTGAGGCTCAGTTTTGCATATACCCTAAAAATTATCTTAAATACTCTGTCCATTTCATTGGACTTTCATGTTTATTCTGATACAACTTCCTAAGAAGAGAAGTACATATTTAAATGGATTAGAATCTCTAAAGCATTACCTGCCTTTCAGACTTTGGATAAAAAAAAAAAACATTTTTAAAGAATGATATTTATTATATATGTGTGAGTATTTTGCCTGCACGTATGTTTGTGCACAGTATTAGTGACAGGTGCCCTAGAGGCCAGAAGGTGGCCAATCCCCTGGAACTTGAGAGACAGACAGTTGTGAGTGTTTGTTTATGTGGGTGATGGGAATCGAACCTGGGTTCACTGAAAGAGCAGCAAGTGCTCTTAACTGCCAGGCCATATCTCGGGTTCCACTGTCTAAAATGCTATGAACCTCAACTTACTAGTCATTTTATTTCCTCATTTGTGGGAGCAACTACCACCATGACTTTGGTCAGAATTAAACTGTATCTGATTCTCAAAGACATTGATGTTTGAAATTGAGTCATTTGTTATAGACATTTTTAATACTAGTGTCTGTTTTTGAGCTTAAGAGCATTTATATTATTTTATGTTATTATTTCATAATATGGTGCCTTTGTTTCTTGTCCATAGATCAACCTGTGGTGTGGCTGTCAACTCTCAGAGTCTTGATAAGAAACTCATGGTATTTGTCTGAGAAATCCACAGAATTTTAATCAGCCACATAGACAAAACCAGTATCTTGGAAAGAGCACTCTGTGGTCAGGGATTTTGTCTCTAGTTTGTTTTGAGTGGGAGCAGTTAGACACATGTGTCTAAGTCACTCTGTTTACACTTGTTTTCTCAGAAGAAGACGTACCAGTGCATCAAGTGTCAGATGGTTTTCTACAACGAGTGGGACATCCAGGTTCATGTGGCAAATCACATGATTGGTAAGTGATTCTCTGCCCCTTATTACTGATCTGTTTTTCTTGTATGCATGTACATCAATCAGCGCCTATGTAATTAAAAGCGTTAAAGATGAATTAATTGTTCTGCCATCAATGGCTTACCTAGGAATGATTGATTTTTTTTTTGTTCCTCTTATTAGACCTGGTAAGGCATTAGCATGTTTTATTTTCTGTGAGGGCTAGTTTAGACTTCTGCAGAGGATTATCTATGTTCTGCCAGTCAAAGCACAGGTGATTAACAAATTAAACTTCTAATCATTTTTGCATTATTGAAAACTAACAGGAATGGTTAATGAACTGGATGTTAGCTTTCCATAGAGTTTTAGACAGGTTTTAATTTCAGAAGTTATTATGATAATGGCACTGCTGTGTGTTGCTTAAGCGTCTTTGTATCAAAATCCAAAGTGGTGAGTTTTTGTGATGGGGAAACATAAATAATTTAAATTGCCATAAAATAGTTTTATAAGTATGGTTTCAACAGCCTGGAAATAATCATGATCATAAAGATCACGTAAAAAATTCAGTAATCATTTTTTAATTTCCCACCAAATTTTCCATAGATCTTTATAAAAGTGGTTGGGGAAAAGATATCTGAAGCTACTCCAGGCCGGTGATTTTAGGGTATTGCATTTACTAGATAGGCTAGAACTAAAACAACAATATTTTCACCTACTCATATTGTCCCATTATCCATGAATTCCTCTGGGGTTAGTGTCTGTTTTTTAATTTGATGAGCACTTAGTAACAATGCTAAGAGTTTTATCAGACAATTAAACTTTATCAAGCACATCTTTTGCTACTAGAAAATGACAATCGCTATTATTTTGTACTATTTTTGTTTCTCCTTTGTATTTTTATAACATGAGTGCAGGAGGTTTTTTTTATTGTTATTATTATTGGTGTTTTGAGACAGGGTTTTTCTGTAGCTTTTGAGCCTGTCCTGGAACTAGCTCTGTAGACCAGGCTGACTTCAAACTCACAAAGATCCGCCTGCCTCTGCCTTCCGAGTGCTGGGATTAGACCGCCCGGCTAACATGTGTGTTTTTATTTCACAATTTATAAATACATAAATAGGTGTAATATTTTAAAGTCTAGTTAACTTTACATTGAGCTAATAAGAAACTTTGTAAGATAGGAAGGAAAATTCAACACTTTAGATAAGGAATTTGATTCTAGGGGGACTAATTTGTATCATACAGCCAAGGAACAGTGCTTTAAGAATGTAAGAATGTACATTTTAGGGTTACTCTAACCCCAGCACAGGAAAATTACCATAGCAGAACTTGCAATGTTTTTGTCTAAACTAGAGAAGATAAATTAAGAAACATGTTGGAGGGGCTGGAGAGATGGCTCAGTGGTTAAGAGCATTGCCTGCTCTTCCAAAGGTCCTGAGTTCAATTCCCAGCAACCATATGGTGGCTCACAACCATCTGTAGTGAGATCTGGTGCCCTCTCTGGCCTGCAGGCACACATGTAGGCAGATATTGTATGCATAATAAGTGAATAAATATTAAAAAAAAGAAACATGTTGGAAAATTGATTAAAAGCATTTCAATAGCCTTAGCTTTTTTCAAAGGATAAGACTTTATAGATGATTGTTATTGATTTTTAAAAAACTAAGTTATTAACTGAAAACTGAAACATATACAAGACACGTTGATGCATTGATCATTTGATCTCTTCATTTGCCATATTTAAGTGTGAAGGCTATTAGGAATTTTTATGCATTAAATTAATATATTCTTTACCATGGCAGAATAGTGTTAAAAGGTCCTCATAAGCCTGCAGAAGGTAATCACAGCATGGAAGGGATTCTCAGAATGTTCCTTGCAAATTGCCTCCTGTTCAGAATCCTGAAAAAAGTACTCTGTGTGAACCTCCAAAATTGCATTTTTTTTTCTTCTTAAGAGAAAAGGGCAGGAAAAAAAAATGTTCCCTGCCAAATGACAGCCGTTCATATTTACCCATCCCGTGTTTCTTCAGTGTTGCTTGGTGGTCATAGTCACTGCTTCTGCCCATGGTAGTTTCCTTAGCCTTGACTTTCAAATCTTCCAGCTACAGGATATGTAGTGGATCCTTCTCCTGTCCAGACCCCTTCAGTGTAAAGTTCGTTTCTGGGTTTCTAATTCATCCACCATGCAGATGAGCCCATAGGATGTATCTCAACCACAGTGTTAATGTCTTTTCCACAAGTGGGATCTGGCTTGAATGTGGAGCGTTTAAGAGATCTTTTTAGCTCTCCGGTTTCACTATCATTTTGTCTGTGCCATCAGCCTGCCCTGCCTTTCTCTTTTTTTCATTGCTTCTCTTTGTACTTATTTTATGTTCCTCACATCGTTGGTGCTCTCCTAAGTCTTCCCCTCTCAGTAATAGTGGATTAATATGACACTCACCTGCCCTTGGGATCTGAGCATTAACAACTCACCTTTTATCAGAGAAGCAAATCCCTTTCCTTTTCATGGAGGGCCTGATTATTTAATATTCAGGCTATTTTTAATAATATGTGATTCTCTAAACAAAGTGAATAGCATCCACTTAATTGCTCTGTCTGTTGACCAGGCATCCAAGTTCTTAAACCCCTTTTTCCTATCCAGAGAGAGAATGTGAAACAGGAGGGAGTCACAAGGCTGAGATGCCCCTTTTAAAATCCCAGTGTGATACTTAGTCTTTCAAATGAGGCAGGCAGCATTATTTTGTTGGCTAAAATACCTCCATTGAGGCTAGGTATTTTTAGATTGTGTTTCTGTGTGTATTTTTTATCTAATAAAAAAATAATCTAAACTAGACATTTAGTAGGAGAAGAGGGATTAGGGTTGTCTGAAAGCCTCTTACTTGGCTAAGAGGATGACTGGTATTTTTGCAGATTTCATTTACAAGCAGTCTGGAGGAGGAACCGCGTCTTCTGGTAGAAAACGAGGTCTGCAGATGCCCCCAGTGAACTGTGACTTAAGGTCTCCTGTAGCTAAGCCCTTTGCGTGTTTCTGGGGAGCACATAGGTTTTTTTAGGCAATGCCCTAGTGTCCTCTTTCTGAGTGTACTAGTTTCATGCTATTGATGATGGACATTTGTGAAAGGAAATTCATTGATGTTTCCACCACGTACGTAAGGGAGGCGTCCTTATGTGCTGTTTGTCGCTAGGTGTGGACATATAATCTCAATTGCAGAGTAATTCTTTCATAAAACGTGCCAGGGACTTGGCTTATGCCTATTAAGGAAAAAATAAAATCCTTTCTGTTTACCATGTCTAAACATGGTTTTGCTAAAAATAGACAGACAGATATCTCAGAAAAATGAAATCTTTTCTGTTTACCACAGTTTAGCATGGTCTTGCTAATATACATATATATTTAATATATATATATATATAAACATATGTTATATATATATATATTGGTCTGAGATGTAGATAGATAGATAGATAGATAGATAGATAGATAGATAGATAGATAGATAGATAGATAGATAGATAGATCAGACCAGTAATTACTTAGGGATTTTTCTTTTTTACACACACACTCTCAAAGAGTGAGGGAGAGATTGGGGGAAGGAGTGAACTACAGAATGTTTTCACAGCTTTCCTGGGGGAAGACTGATGTCTGTGGCAAATGAAAACTTTTGTGTCCTCCTTTGTTCTTTTCCATAGTCTTTGTTCATTTTTGACCATACTTTTAGAATCCCAAAAGAAGCCATTATACATCATGACTTTTAATGTATATCTACCCTTCTCTTTCTATCGGGTAGTAAAGATTTATTGTTATTTTCCTCTGTGTGATTTCTGGTTAGTATTATTTGGTACATATTAACAACAAAGAGATGAACCCGGGAAATCTAAATGTATTTAACCCAGGGAAGGGATTGCCTCATAGAAAATTATGAGACTCAACCGTAGTAGAGTAAATGTGTAAGTGCTTGGGATAAAGGCTGCTAGGCCTGGGACGGTGTAAAGAGAGGCCATTGCCAAGAGCTGTTTATGAGGAGCTTAATTTTTTCACTCTGATAATTCTTGACCAATAATTACCAGCCTCTAATTATCTATTTTAGTCAGAAAGAAATTTCGTTCACTATGGAGGTTGGCATTGCAACGAGCACATAAATCCCTAAAGGGATGAATGTGTTCCAAACAGCTACAAACAACTGTCTCATGAAACACAGTGAGCAAATTGTGAGTGGCTGGTGATGGGCAACTGGCAGCATGTCGCCGTGAAAGGCCAGTTAGCTTGACAAAGAAATGACCGAAGGGGAGGTGGGCCATTATCCTCGGGATGGATTGCTGCAGTTGTGAACTTGGGAGAGAAGTAGTCAGTACATAGTTGTGACCATGTCAAACCCTCCCTTTCAGAGTTCGTGGACAGACTATGACAGGAGTAGGTACAGATCATTTACCTATGAATTACTTTGAAAGATCTACTTAGAAATAAATTTTGTTTTGTTTCATTTATATTTTCACATTGTTATAAGATTGTATTGTAATGATTACATGGAAGGAGTCATAATACCCATTTTGTGAAACGAATTGAAAAAAAAATTCAGATATAATAGTGAGTATCCTTGGCAAGTCAAGGGTGGTGCTAGCTAGCATTTTAGGAAAGAAAATATTTTTACATCTTAGAAAAGCTACAGTGGAAATTGGCATCATAAATAATAGCTAGTCTAAAAAGAGCAAGCAAAGATATTGACTTTTTATCCAGGCCTCTAATACTCAGTGTCTTATGGATAAGTATTTTTAAAATTGCGAAGAGACTCAACACTGTGTTATGTATTCAGGAATATATGTGCCCCATATGGCATGGAGAATGCGCTGTGCATGCAGGAATGTATGTGCCCTATACGGCATGGAGCCTGTGCTATGCGTGCAGGAATGTATGTGCCCCATACAGCAAGGAGAGTGTGCTATGCATGCAGAAATATATGTGCCCTATACGGCATGGAGCATGTGTTATGCATGCAGGAATATATGTGTCCTATATGGCATGGAGCTTCTGCTGTGTGTTACTAATGCCATGACAAAAAGAATACATAAATCAGTTTGGAGGAATCAGTGGCATTTCAGTCTGATCTTATAGCAAGTGGCATTCATATGTCTTGGAATTTTGTTGATGCTCAAGGTGACAAAAGGCATTCCTTGCTTCTCTTTTCGTTACTAGATGGACTGCTTTCTGAGTAATCGTTAACGTCTGGCGTAGTGTTCTGTGCCATCTCTGAAGCATTTCAACCTGAGAGTTCTTGCTTTAATAGAGATAAAACCTATAACACGGGGGTCTAGAGTAGCTTTAGATTTCCCTTGACTTTGAGGGAAATAACTAAATATATCTTGATCTCTTCTATAAAGTCATAGAGCTATGCTTTACTTTAAACTCTCTGCCTGCATTGGCACTTGTAAAAACTATATATAAAAAGGAATTTGTTGTAATGTCTATAGGTATGATTATATGTGGAATATAAATGCGTTTGTGTCTGTGTGCACACACATGTGCACATGAGCACACATAGATGTATGTGACCACCCATACTGTTTTAAAGAAAATCATTGGTATTCTCTAGAGCCATGATTTACATTGACTCTAAAGGAGATTATTGAATTAAAAAAAATCTTCATTTAGTTACTTAAAAATTCGGGGGAATTAAGAAATCAAGCATTTGATGTTGCATATGAGGAAATATTGGCTTCTTTCATCAAGAGCTGGATTAAAAAAGATGAAATCTGGGCAGTTTAATGGCAAGAGAAAGCTACCCTCATGTGGGCAATGCTGGCTTATTTGAAAAGCCCATA
Organism: Myodes glareolus; assembly: GCF_982192425.1. Lineage (NCBI taxonomy): Eukaryota > Metazoa > Chordata > Mammalia > Rodentia > Cricetidae > Myodes > Myodes glareolus. Next base: position 73,178,658 of record NC_142038.1, read on the forward strand.
AAGGGTTTCTGCATGGGCCATACAAAAGGGGTACTTTCTCTTTAATAGCCATCTGTACAGGAGAGATGAGGAGTGGGCCAGGTCATCTCTCCTCAGCTGTCAGGATATTAACGTAGGTAATGGAGCAAGCTCAGCGTTCTGCTGGGTGTTGTTTTTCATAGATGTTCATCGATTTACACAGATAATTCTATTTATTTCTTAGAGTTGGTCCAAGTGAGCTAGGCAGAATAACAAACACCAAGGCATTTCAGATGACTTTATCTTTGTTTGTAACGTTAACTTTTGTCTAAAAAAAAAAAAAATGGTGTCACACCTACTGTGCAGATGGCTGCATGATCTGTAAACCAGCCAAAACATTTAAACCAATGTGTGATCTGGGGATAGATTAAATAAAGGAGAAAATGGAGAGTGGGCCACAAATTCTAATAATCAGATAATTTTAAGTTGTGTGCAATGTTGAGCCATGGCCACAGTGATAGCTGGGAGAGCTTGCCAGTGACAGCAAGGTGCCGTATAGATCTCAGGATGGAGTCCGTGGCCTGGTAGGCCCCAGTTTGAGAACCACACATTTGCTGTACAGCTGGCTGCTCTGTATGGGGACATCAGATAAAACTTATGTAAAATGAAGTGTTATTGCTTAGTTTGAAATTGTTCAGAGAGGGGATTTGCAGACAATAAGTGAAAACAGAATTCACGATACCAATGAAGCAGACTGTAAATATGAAGAGGCTTTAATTATCTGCACAATTTAACAAAAATTCAAGATGTATTCAGAAAGGACATCAACTAGCATAAATACAATATAGCTGCACTGTTTGCCAGGCGCGAAGGACTGTGGAACTCACCGAGCCTTGGCTTTCAACTGTCTTTCAAAAGCACGGTCAGTTGAAAAGAAAAGTAGTCTTTGGAATAAGGCAGCATCTTCCCTAGTGCCCCGAGTTCTTTGCAGTCTGAGTTTTCAAGAGATTCATGGTGACAGTCTTTGTGTACAGCTCCTGCTTGGTGCTGTTAAAGACAAACCATGATGTTTATTCTTATGTGTATTGGTAGTCTTGGCTTATAAGACTAAAACGCCTTAGCAGCTACTGCAGTTTCTGACTTACTAGCTCCAAAGAAAGCCTCACAGACATTCCTTATGTTAATTTTCTGTTGGAAAGAGGGTTTGCCTGAGCCTGAAGACAGACCCACAATTCAGTTTGCTGTTACCCTTTAGGACATGCTGCCCTTTACAGGGCCATAGAAGAGCCTAGCTCTCGGGCAGAATGACTGCCAGCCTGGCCTCCTGGGTTCTACAGAGTGTCTGGGCAGCGTCACGTGGCTGTGCTTCTGCGTCTCATTTTATCCTTGCCCTTGACTTCCCTAGTCTATGCCACATGAAGTTTGCAGACCATTTTTGATCGGAGGGCACGGAAACTCACCAGTAACAAATAAAAAGAGGTTCCTCCACGCTGTTGGATTCAAGCGAACCCACACAATTGATCCTACATGCATGCATGCTGCATACTGCACAAATGCATCCTGACCTATTTCCACAGGATCCGATCTCACCCAGCCAGAGAAAAGGTCTCTGATGACCCATTTCTATAAGTTTGTTCTTAGTTGCAGGGCTCTTAATAGCAGTAAACAAAGGAGGGGAGAACCAATATGGAGAGTGGGTGTAGAACTTCAGCTGCTCATATTGTTGCATTTGGAGCGCTGACGGGGTTTCGTAGGTCACCTTTAGAATTATGCCTATGACAGCAGTAGCTACCTGCCAAGATTGCAAGGTATCTCACAGCTCTCAGGATGGCGCCTGTGGCCCGGTAGGCCTCAGTTGGAGGGGTACACATTTGCTGTACAGCTGGCTGCACCGTATGGGGCAGCCGTGTGGGCTGTTCAGGAGCTGGAAAGGAGACAAGCATGAAATTTCTTCTAACCCCAACTCTGTTTTTCTGTACTGTTGGCTGCTTCTCAGATCCTTGACAAAAAAACCAATCAGGCACCCTTTAATCCGCCTGTGATTACCACTGGTATAAAAAGAGAAGCATAATGAGGAAAAATGCCTCGTTTTGTTGCCTTCAAAAGCCAACAAATTGGAGTTAACTTGACAGGAAGTGGCTTAATAATTAGATTATTTATTTATTCCTGACACATATCCCCCTGTTACTGGTCTCAGGAGACCCCGTAGATGCTACGATTTTCAGGCTGCCATTACTTCGCTGTCTTCTGCGAACAAAGAAGCTACTGTCTATCAGTCAATTAAATGCACTCTTTAAGCAGAGGCTGCGAAGTCCTCAATGGAGAGAGCCCAGGGACACTGTGGCTGATGGTTCCTTTCTCTGTACTGTACATCACTCTCTCAACTAAGGTCCCCACAGAGAAGGAACAAAGTCATGCATTAAAATAGCACTTGTTGATTTGTTTGCTAATGAAGAGCCATTGGACTGTTTGTGTATTTCTGGGGCAAAATTGTTGATAAAAGGGCCTACTTACCAGCCTGCCTCAGTTCCTCTGCCCCGAATGCTTATCTAAGAGTTATTAACGTTAAAATCAACAAACAACAGAATTGGGAGAAAATAATCGCTGCTAAGTTTTCTCACTACTTCCATCCAGTTCAGCCCACAAAGGCGGGAAGCAGGCACGCGCCTCGCTACAGCGGCTCTGCAGCGACACACACACACTGTTTCCTCTCGGAGGCAAATGCTCTTTCTCCTCGTTTAAGAGCACTACCTTTTAAAGATGAAAAGACGTTAGAATCTCTAAAGACAGATAACCTCTTCGGACTCTGCATTCCCTGCGTATTGAAAGGCATTTCTGTAGCTATTTCTCTAACTTGAATGTTCCTAGAAATTTTAGAAGGGAGCTGAAAAGGTCACCAAGGTAGGTCAGAGGCCGGAGCAGAACTGTGTCTGTGCGCCTCTGTCTCGTCTGTTTCTCTCCTCTGTGTTACTTTATTTACATGTCAGAGGGGCTCTCCTGTCCTCTCTGGCCCTGGCCCCAGCGCCTTAGCACGCTGCTTCTTTATTCCTGCCCCAGGTTTGTTGTGTGTGGTTCCCATCTTTGTACAGTTCTCTGAGCTCCCATCTGGTGCTTTGGTGGTTGGAGCGTACATCTGGGCTTCATCTGGAAGACTGCAGACGTATCTGGGCTGGAAGACTTAAATAACATCACGACAGCCTTCTGATGAAATATTTAGTTTTGGCTCTGCCATTGAAAGAGATGTGGACATTTGGAATTTCTGCGGGGCCTCTGGACTTTGGAACACACCCCCTCTTTGTTGCTCCAGACTCTGTAAAGAGCAATCAGGGCTTTTACTGCAGTTTTCAATGACCGTCTGACAACAAACTATAATGCGTTAGTTCACGGCATCACCAGACGGCTGTATTGTATCTCTTCTTTCTACCCTGTTATTCCAATTCATTTGTTAGAAAAAGCTTAGGTACTCGGAGGTGTTCTATAATAGAAAATGAATTTGAAACCCTTTCATTAATTGGTGATTAATATGTTTCAGGATTAGTTTAAGCAGGGCTCTACCTCCTGCCCAGTCAAGTATGTTCTGGTTAATATCCAATTATCTGCACCTTCGTCGTTATTATGTCTTAATATTTCGGATGTGATACCAGAAACTTGAGAGTCATGCTAATGAGGAGCATAGAGCAAGAATTAACCAATGACATACTCAATGATCCTTGGTGAGGAGAATCTTCTTCCTTCCCCCTCAACACATCGTTTCAGCATCCTGTGAGCCCTGACTGAGGAGTCGGACCTCAGGCTACAGCAGGCAAGAATTAGCAAATCAGTCCTTCTCACTTTTACACAATACGAATTTGAATTTGCAGGTGGCTGTTCACCTCAAACTGTCATTTCTCTTCATTTCATGGAGGATAAAATAGGACTCGGTGAACCTGTTTATGTTTTCCAAACAGGAAGCGCTGTGCTCTTTCTCCTCCCCCTTTAACCAAGCTGCGCGCTGCTATGCCTCCAATAGATGTTTAATTCAGACTAATTTGCTATCCCTGTAATATTTCACTAAGGAAACATGTTTCCCCCGCTAATCTTTTCTTCTCTTTCTCCAAGACCCAGTACCGTGCTATATCCCGGCCACACCTCCATTCAGTGTTTTATTTTGTTTGCTTTTTTTTTTTTTCAAGTCTACTCACTTTGGAGTGATCTGACTTAGTCCCAGGAGGAGTGGCTGCTGGGGGGGCTTGTGCCTGGTGCTGCTGAGCAGCACCACTGGGGCTCTGTGTGGTACCCCTTTGTATGCTGGATTGTAATGAAGCCACATCACTAAATTGCAGTGAAGGGTGATTGTCACAGAGGGAACCCTACTACACCTTGGGGTCCATTTGTACCAGATTATTCTTTTTATTGTTGTTATTACATCCCATCTTCTTGACTCCCTCGCTGCAGAACTTGCTGTTGGCCACTGATGCACCGAGCAGGGGAGCTGGAAGACCAAGGCAGACATCCCTTTTCTTCTCTGATGGTCATACCAATCACCATTCAGTTTCAAAGCCAGATAGTCCAGAGTGGCTCTGTATTCTTAATGGATAGTGATTGACTCTGTTGAGTCCATTTGTTTTGTCGCTCCCTTCAGCTTCTGACGAGAGTGGGTGGTGAGGAAGACAGGGCACAGGTTACCTTCGTATGCACAGATGCCATTAATCTCTAGTGAATGGATGGCGGTGACCATCCTGATGTGCCCTTCCCCAAAAATCCTTTAATAATTCACAGAAGTCATCTAGATTCCATAACTGGTTCAAGACGAATATTTCTTGATCAATATTATTACAATACTCCTTAAGTCAAAGTATCACACCAGCCTCCTCGTGGCTGAACTTTGTGTCTTTGCTTGTCTCTCCTCTCTGTTGTCTTTCTCTTTTCTCTACTACATGATTTTATTTCCATTTCATTAGTGCTCCATGTTGTCTCTAGATAAGACCCCAGCGCCGCAGCACATTCCTGATTTATTCCTGCCCCCGGCTTTGCTGTGTGCCATTTCTAGTAAATGCTATAAATTGATTTCCCTTATTTTCTACCTTACCTGTGTCCTACAAACTAATAGCAAATCAACTCGGGTTGAAGTCAGGGGTCTTGTGTGCTCCCTGAAGAGCACTGTGAAGGTTTGGACTCTGTATAGTTAGTTTGGTAGGAACTTTCGGTCTCTGGTAATCCCTTTAGTTTCAGGAATGTGGTGCCTGCGAATGTTTTTCCCAACTCTTCGTGTGACTGGTATATCTTAATGCAGCTGTTTTTCTTGCTCTGAGTCTGTGCAACCTTCAGGCCACAAATGGAGACTGAGAACTGACACACCTTCAATTGAACCATCAAGTCTGTTAAAACTGCATGGCCATGACGCCAGTCCCACGCTATCCGACCATACACACTTCCGAATGGGGGCCTAGGAGCATTGATTTTTAGCTGTCATTTCTAGGGCACATAGCATAGAATTGAAATTTAAACCTTAATCCACTCAGTAATGCAATTAATTTTTAATGTGCAGTAATACTAATTGAAATGGCTTGAATTTAGTAAGTCACCACAAGCCATTTTCCAAAGCGAGCGTCTCCACTGAGGGCTAGAGAACAGATAGTCATTGTCAGGGAGTTGACTCTGAGTGCTCCTCCACAGGTCTCTAGGAGAAGGGCTGTTCTTTAAAACACATTATAGCTTGTGTTTTTACGAAGAGAGCTATCTTTTTTTGTTGGGGGGGAGTCCTACTTTTCTAGCCACTGTCAAAGAGTAAATGTTAATTTTTCAAGGAATAATTTTAGCTAGAAATATCTTAACAGGTTTGCAAAAATAAGCTTAACTTGGTGAAACAGTCATTCACTGTAGCTGCAGATGAAGTCACCCTCCAACGATGTCATAGTCAACACTGAGATGTATAGACACTGTGTCTGTTTAATTTCACTGTGTGATGTGGTTTTTTTTACTTGTGAGATCATTTTAATTAAAAGTTTTAATTAAAAATTTCACAGTCAAAATCAGCATTCTGGATGGGCAATCTAATTATATGACTTGGATTTGAGATATTATTTCCAGATTTGATGGACATGGTAATTTGTTGTTTTGTTTTGATATGTTTATATTCTGATGAATTAAAGCTATAGCCTACTTCCTTATACTCCAAAACATTAACCCTTACACATTATTTTTAAAAGGCCTTTTAAATGCCTTGTAGGTTCTTTTTTTTCTAGCCACAATAAAGCAAAATTTTCACAGTAAAACCAAATAGGTTTTCAGTCATTTCTGCACTAAAAAAGATTCTCTAAGCATATTTATCTGCTAGTAAGTGAGGACTTTTTAAAATGCATCAATTCTCCTGGTGAATAGACTTACAGAGTGTTCAAAACGAGCGCCAGCATCAAGTTCAGAAGGGAAGGGAGGCTCTGTCTGCCATGCTTCTGCATCTCTCACAGCATAGCATTTAACAAGCCAAGAGCACTGTTAAATAACCTTAGCATCTATTTAAATGGGATTTTAAGGTATTTTTTGGAAGCCATAAGTAAAAACGATATTCGAGAACTCAAAGCAGTTGAAGCGTGGTATATTTTCTAAATAAAGTATGCTCTAACATGATACCAGTGAGTTCAACAGATCTACACCACAAAACATAAATCCATTCATGGTGCCCGGATTAAGAGTTGAGACTGATTCTCATTTTTGTCATGGTAAATCACGAGTGCGGTGGAGACTGACAGTGAGTGTGAAAATGGCACCGCCGCCTACTGAAAGGGAGAGCGCTCTCTTCTGATTATTGTAAGCCTCCCAAACATCAGCTGAGCCTTATGGGGAGTGTTCGCGCTTTTTTGCTTTTTCTTTTCTTTTCTTTTCTTTCTTATTTGATAAGGGGAACAAAAGCAGGAAAACTGAGAGAAAATCAATTGATAACCCGTTCAGTCTGGATTAGCCAGTCACACTGTGGAGAGTACACAGAACCAGCCTTGCCAGCAACTGTTTTGGGTGTGTTTTTACTCTTGTACACAAATACAGTGTGCTGTAGGGCTTCTTCGGGTAATATTTGATGGTTATTATCCAAATATTATTTGCTCTTTTAATTTGGAGTGCACATTAGTTTGTAAGAGTTTGCGGTGGTGCTGAGGTCACTGCTGCCCTCTTGACCGCAGTAGCTTGGCATTTGTCACAACGCTTTAGCTCTGTCACATCGTCAGTCTTGAAGGCAGAAAGGTAAAGCAGGGGTTGGCTCCGCTTTGTCAGTTGGGTGGATTGGGTTCGTCTCCCAGCCTATTTGTTCAGCCCTAGTTTCCCTCCTGTTTTATATGCAGCCAGTGGCCACAGAATTCATTCAGACTGCACAGATACACATATCATCTGTCGGGCATGCCCTCTGATCTCAGTAAGCAGAAACATAAGAATCCTGGTGATGGAGAGGAAATACATTTTGTTTTGTGATTATGTATATCACATAGATGCCCAAATGAAGATTTCCATTAGAAATACTGGATAAAGGAGATGACTTTGTGTATACACGAAACAAACAGGAAAGATGACTAGATGGGCCTCATATATAGGTGCGTTTAATATGCAATGCTTGATGTATGTTGACCTCAGGTTACAAGAGTAGAAAATCCCATTTTCCAGCTTGTTTCAAATGTAGTAAAAATGCTGCTTCAGTTGCTTTATGCTACTCACATTGGGAAAGGTGCTTATACTGTGATAATTATCATCAAGGAATATTAATGTGTTCAGCATTTGTAACCCAAAAACTCATTATAGCTTAAGCTGTGCATCATCTGTGAAGAGAGAACTTTGCCAGAATCCGCTCATCACAGGGGTTGCCTCCTGCTTGCTGTGGAGTGGTCAGAGTACTGCAAGAGGTCACTCGGGCTATTTTTGAAAGCTGAAGTTTTGCAGTTTTTGAATTGCTGCCTTCTGTCTAAAGAGCTCATTGTTTTTGCCTCTGAACGGCCTTCTTAATGAATGCATAGGCGAGTGCAAGAAAGAAAAAGATTCAATCGGTGAGCAGTAGCTGTGCCTCCTGATGCCAGACGTAAGAGGGCTGGCTTGTGTTTCCATGTCTCCTCTCCTGTCACTGAGTGAGGGGGTGCATTTACATTGGCTTCCTCCATGTGGGTGCCCTTGGGCTTCAGATAGAAACGCCCCATTGGGGCCCCCTTCACAGCCCTCTGGCTGGAAAGTGTGTAAATAAGACTGCAGGGTCAGCCTTCCTCTTTGAACAGCAGTGTCCTTAATTAGTCTGTGACAGTCTTCCACATGAGCCTGGACTGTCCCCTGGATGGCTTCTCACATACTGAAGACATCTCTGTAATTTATAGATGTTTTCATGTGTTTGCTTAAAATTATTTGGAAGAGACACAGACTTGAAGGGCAGCAGAATCTCTGGGCCTTCCCAGCATACTGGCACCTAATCTGATTAAAAGAGTACCACTAGTGACCGGAGGTTGTTAGCTTCCTCCAAACCTGCTCTCACCTGTGCTGGACAGCTTGCTGCAAGGGAACTCTGTGCCTGTAATACTTTCACGTGATTAAATCCCATTATTTTCCCCCTACTGATCCATCGCCTGTCATTTCCCATAAGTCACGTTGCTCCATGCTCCGTGTTGTGGTTTGTATAGGCCAGGCAGAGAGCACGAAGGCTCAGCCCTATCAGGCTGTCTGCTGTGTTTCAGAGGTCAAATTGTGAACCTGGCCTTGCTCCTGGGAGGACTAGAAAAATATGTTTCATAACTTCCCATAGACTTAAGTGAAGAGAAAGGAGGAAAGCCATGAAGCCCATAGGCTGCGTTGAGATGAGCTGGTGGGTGGAAATTCATCAAGCAGGAGAGCTGACTGTTGTTCAGGAGGCTTCCTCACTGTGAAGGGTCACTGCCTTGGGTCCAAAACCAGTCCTTGCTGAGGGCTTTGGGGGCTAGGGTAATCATTCAAATAGCCCAGCAGGCACAAACACACAAGCTGATAATCTCCAGGCAAGGTGCTGAAATGGGAACTTACTTACCTGCTACAATCACTTACATGAAGGGATGCTGATAGAGCGAGGAGCGGGAATCCAGTACATCCAGCAGCCGTAGGCTGCTTCCCGTGAAAGCAATTTGTTTTGGTGTTGTTGTTGTTTGGTTTGGAAGGCAATGGAACCTTTATTTTATTCTGCAAAGCGCTAATGCCATATAATAGATGAACGTCTAGGACCGAAACCAGACTCTGGGTAGTTGGGGCTGGAGCCCTGACAGTGTAATGCGGAGATACAGTGGTGGCACCTCTTCTATGAGGATAGAAACTTAATAATCTTTATGAATTTTGAGTAACTCATAACTCCACTTCCTCACCCAAAGATATATTATGAAAAGATTGCTTCTAAATCCTTCAGACATTCTCTGCACTTATGATTCATGCCATCCTCTTTACCTTGAGGCGTTAGAAATGGATGTGGCTTCATCTCTTCATAAGAGATAAAAATGGATACTTTGGAAGGAGCAAATTGCATTTCCCTGTTTAAGTTCACTATTTGCACATGATGTGGTGGGATCCAAATGTGAAGAATTGCTTTTGACATTATTTCTCTGCCTCCGACGTCCCAGGCCGTTGCATTACTATGCTGAAACGCCCTGGCACGGCAGAAATGCGAGGTGAGACCTGCAAAGACAGTCACACTGCACCTCGAGTCCAGCTGTTTGCCTCGCATCTTTAATCATCCAAAAGCTTTGGTTTGTCTTCGTGGTGGACTAGTGATTGAATACCAATCGTCTCCCAAGAAAGAAAAACCAAGCGCAAGTTTGTTTGGGGGCCAA